>NW_022171306.1:0-1058 GCF_008802855.1 Photinus pyralis | reverse complement strand
ATTTCGATTCGAGCGCGTATGCGTATAGGTAAATAACTTTCACGCAAGGTAGCTCTTTCGGAAAACGTTAATTTATACGCGATAAATATTAAAGTTAATTATATTATTTAACGAAATAGAAGGTGTATATTCGAAATTTCATCAGATGATGTTCTGGCGTAATAACTAAAACGTGTGAATTTAAAACAATCGAAAAATTTTTTATTTATAATTATAGTATTTTCACTTTTTACTTTTGGAATAGAAACGTTTACCATTAGATTCAATAGAATGTTACAAATAGCGACCTATTTAACCGTTTCCTCAATCAAATTTTGGGTTTCTATGATCCAAACGATCGCTAAAGTAGATTAGAGTAGAGTAATCAAAATTCAACAAACGCATACAATAAACAATAAACGGCAAAGGTGTAAAATTATGGGAAGCGAAAAAATAGATTGTTTGCTATGTTTTTGTAAGACACACAGAAAAAAGTCCATCCTTGGTGCAAATCTCGCAACCATAACGCACCAAACAGCAAAAAAAGCTCTTAACAACTGAAAGCGACACAGCTATAGGGACGGACAGATGGACATCAGGCGGAAATGCGCTAAGATCTTGGCTCTGCGCGCGTAAGTCATTTTGTGACATATGTTATCAATTTTCTTTTATAGGGAACGGCTTCTGTTAAAATTTGAGTAGTTCGTACAAAAATAAAAAATTCAATTTGCGCATGCGCAATCTCCTTTTTAGCGCATTTCCACAAAAATAAATGCGCTATTGTGGCCACTTTGTCCGTCCGCTCGTTCGTTGAGACGCCACTACTACTTCTTTATGTTAAGAGCCGGTTTTAAAATTTGGTTTTGCACATGCGCAGTGTCAACTTTTTTATTTATGGAACCATTTAAATCACATTTTATACATAGGCTCTTGGAAACTCTAACGTTAATTTCAAAATTTGGTTTGCGCATGCGCAGTTCCAACTTTCTTATTTAGAAACGCATTGAAGATTCTTCTTATAAACAGAAATTGAAGTAGCACGTCAAAAATTGATTACACGTGTGCAGCGCTATCTTTCA
>NW_022171305.1:0-894 GCF_008802855.1 Photinus pyralis | reverse complement strand
TGCATAAAATTAGGCGTCTTTCAGAAGACTTTTTAACATTTGAAAGTAGACATAGGAAATTCCTATGTCTGCTTCTACATGTTAATCGCTGACCGCTGTACATAGATTATTGCATGATCTATAGAATCGAACACTTTGGAAAAATCCGCACTAGATTTACAATTTCTGTAAGAAATCAAATCCTTTAAAACCATGTTTTGGCAGAAGAAAGTGACCTCGAAGATGCACAGGAACAGTAAACATTTTTGATCGAGGTTATGTATATCGGCAAATGTCGTTACGGAAAAACGCCCCAATGTATTTTTTTAATACAGTTAAGTAGAATATGTCATGCATTTTCCATAAAAACATGAAAGAGATTACGTACTAGCGGACTAACTATAGGAACAAATAAAATTTTAAATACATTTGTACATATGATCTGGTAATGAATTTTCCTGAAATTACTTAAAACGTGAATTTTAAATATTATTCAATGCAAATTATTATTGTAGATAGGATACAACTTTCTGAATTAGGTAATGGCCAAACACAACCTGCCAACGTAAATTCTTTCCCATATAAACTCTAATTGAAAATGATGTTCGAAAGTTCGCAACACCCAACATTTCGGTACTGAAATCAAATTCAGCAAATGAGAGTATAATACCTACTACCATTATACAAACAAAGATGAATCGACTGTGCAGTAAAATATAAATGAAACTTTAGCTAATTAATTTGAGAATAGACCGAGAGATATTGTAGGTATCTGGTATACCTACTGTCACAAAACCAAATTATCTGTCCTGCCGCCTGCGTGAAGACAGCAACCAAAGATAGCAACCGTTTCTCCGAAGATGCCCGAATACCACAGAAATACAAAAAAATGTAGATTGCGTCCACCTTTACAAA
>NW_022171304.1:0-25858 GCF_008802855.1 Photinus pyralis | reverse complement strand
ATGACTTAGTGGTGTCTGCTAATGACGTCATCACTCTGAAATCACGCCTATCAGAAGTTTTACGACGCTTGCAAGCCAACGGTCCACGCCTGAACTTGCAGAAGTGTTCTTTCTTCGTGGACTCTGTCACATACCTGGGACATGAAATATCAGCAGCTGGCATCCGTCCTGCTAAAGATGGATTACAGGCCATTCAAGAGCTGCCACCACCTGCAAATGTGAGTGAATTGAAGAAGTTCCTGGGAATGGTGTCGTTCTATTCAAAATTCGTTCCTGGTATGGCCCCTACAGCCGCTCCATTATACAATGCAACGAAGCAAGCAGTTCCCTGGAAATGGACACGTGAATGTGCTACAGCATTTCAAACGTTGAAGCAGCAGTTAACTTCGGACCATGTGTTAGTGTCATACAACCCACAGCTTCCGATTGTGCTTAGCTGCGATGCCAGTCCTGAAGGCTTAGGAGCTGTTCTCGCTCACCAGTATCCAGATGGTTCCGAGCGTCCAATTTTATACATCCACAGAAAGTTGGACAAATGTCAAGTGAAATACTCACAAATTGATAAGGAATCATTGGCCATCAAATGGGCCGTTGAAAAGCTGAATATCTATCTTGTGGGCAGGCAATTCACTCTCATAACTGACCATGCCCCACTTGTTCACATATTCGGCGTACGCAGAAAGAAATTACCAACTTTGTGTGCTACTAGATTGTTACACTACGCAATTTTTCTACAAGATTTTTCATTCACCATCAAATATCGCAAATCTGAAGAGCACGGCAACGCTGATTTCCTGAGTCGTTTACCACAACACTCGTCAGATTTACGTCAGGCTCCTACCTCAGATGATCCAGATGATCTAGTACAGCTTCACCACATCTCACTACTGCCGATGACTCACCAATCCATTGCGCAGCATACTCAGCGAGACATTCAATGGCGTGAGTGGCTACAGAAACTCCGCTCGGGCGAGACACTTGGTGAAAATGAAGATGGACTCTACTCATTGCAGTCGGGTTGTGTCATGAGGGGCTTGCGTACCTACATACCTAGTGCCTGTCGCCCTGCTGTGCTTGAAGAACTTCATACGGGACATCTAGGAATTTCGAAAACGAAGGCGTTGGCGCGAGGCTATGCATTTTGGCCTAAAATGCAAAATGCATGCAGACATTGAACATTTGTGCCGAAATTGTCACGCATGCAGCCTGCATAAGGGCCGCTCACCTTCATTGCAAACTCATTATTGGGAACACCCCAAGGAACCGTGGGAATGCATACATGACGATTTTGCGTTTTATGGTAAGAACACTTATCTCATAATTGTTGATGCCCATTCAAAATAGCCTGAGATAAAAATTGTACCAAACATGCTTGCGTCTACAGTGATAAATGTATTGGACGATTTGTTCGCGTCATACGGACTACCCTCGTACCTAGTTACGGACAATCAATCTACATTTGTGAGTGCCGTGATACAAGAATTTCTACAGAAACGTGGCATTAAGCATAGGACTATCGCACCGTACCATTGCGCCACCAATGGACTTGCAGAGCGGATGGTATCAGCAATGAAACTGTGCCTGCGTACGCTCAACCTCAATGAGGGTAATGCTCCAGAGAAATTACGTACATTCCTAGCAGCATACCGGCGTGGCCCACATCCTACTACGGGCGTAAGTCCAGCAATGGCGTTCCTTAAACGCGAAGTGAATACGCCGCTAAGTTTACTGACAAATCCCAGTGTATCCCCTACAATTGAGAAACGCGCTCAATTGTCGTACGAATACCATGACCCAGTCTTCCTGAGGGATCTAAAGTCGCAGTCAAGGATGAACCCTTACGTAAATGGAAGTTGGGATACGTGATATCAAGAGATGGGGAACTCTCCTATACAGTGATGGTGGATGGCGAACTAAATCGCAAACATGTGGACCAACTCAAGAAGGTGGGACAAGATGTGCCAATGACTCTAGCAGTAACGCCGTCTATTACTCCTGCGATTTCGGTTCCTGTTGCGACGCCTGCAGCATCCGGTCCTGCTCAATCTCCGCCGGACCAGCCTGAGCAGTCAACTCCAGTGCGGACGGGTATTGCTGAAACTCCGCGGGCTCCTGTGTCAGATCGACCGCCTCCAAGCTTCGCAGCTCAGTCTACTCCGCCTCGGTCGGCTCGTGAGAAGCGCATCCGCCGTCCAGTTATTCGCTACTCTCCTTAGTTTTTTTTTTGCTTTCTATGAGGGGAGGGATGTAATATATCTTCTACTACTTACCCTGTATATATGTGTTACACCTAAGTTTACTTGTTCTTAGGTTGGCACGGCTGATATACAAAATGGCCGAGTTGTAAACATTACATTATTATTGTTAATATTGACATTAAAACTTAAGTTGGATTCTTATCTAAGCTTAACTTATTTACAACAATATGCTCATTTTAATGCCCATTTATTTGATGATACTATTGATGGTCATGCCAGCCAATTAATTAAATTAATTTTTAAAAAAATTTTTACAGTAAGGCTTCATCAAGAAGCAAAGTTACGAGAAAAGGAAGGTAGAGTTAGATCTCTTTTAACAAAGAAAATATTATTTTTCAATCAATAATAATGATGTATGTTTTTATGTATTATTTATGTTATGATTTTGTAATTATAGTTAGGAGAATAGTGTTTAAGTAGTAGTTAATAATTAATTAGTATCATTGTACTAGAGTGTGTAATAAATTATTTTCTTAATCTTATAAATTAAACCTGAAGCCTATCATTCAGTTTTAAAATAAACTGATTTGACGTTTATTGCATCAGAAATAACAGTTTGGTACGTGTTGCTTGGTTACACTTATATGATCTAATGATGTTATAGTAGCTTGTTTACCGAGCTCAAAACTACTCGAAATCAGAATCGACTGAACAGTATGAAAGAATTAATCATAAGAAAATGTTTTCAAAACTTATATACATTGCCTGGTGTCAAACCCATAGAATTACCGTCGAAACCAATAGTTTACGACGTTTAAATCGAGGTTACTGCATATTTGTTACTTGAAAATGATTAATATCATCGGTTATGATAAGACGTGAAGTAAATTGCCCCTTCTTTCTTAACGGTTTTTATGTTGACGGCGCTACTGTCTGTGTATGTGCCCATTTGACCACTTAACGCACGCCGCCTATGACGAGTGATAATAAACACGATTTGTTTGCAAACATTGCGTTTTATGTTGGCGACAAACATCAGTGTATAACAAGATAGCGTTGGCTTATTCTAAAGTGGTTGGTAATTCTATGCATAGACCAAATACAATAGACTGAGCACCGGTTTTAATGTGGACCAATACGTATAGATGGAGTTGGACCAACAGAAGTCGCTTACCAGCAACCAGTGGCGCACTGAATTAACGTCAGAAATGTTAAAACTGAATAATTTTATAATACTGAAAACCCGTCATTTGACAGATTGCGTGGTCAATATTATTATTTTGATTGGTAAATATGATTTTTTTGGTTTGTATGTTGTGTAATATCGTCCGATTTTTGAATTATTAATAATTAGAGTTGTAAAAATTGTGTTCTCTGACCAATTCTTGCAAACGCTCAGAAACCGAAAGGAGATTGACGAAAATATATGCGGACTTTTTTAAAGGGCATTAATTAAATGGTTTGAATTAGAACGTCCGTATTTTAATAATGTACAGTCGTTAAATATGCATGGTAAATTTATTAAACACACGTTAAGAAAATATTGACAGACGACAGTAACATATTACATATGTAGTGCCAACGTTAAAACTAAAAATATCTATGAAATGTTGATTGCATTCAACACCCGCCCTCAATTCAACATTTCCTATTATTGATTAACAAACTTATAAAAAAATACAAGGTTACTATTATTACAGTTCTCTTAAGCCTAGTCCAAATCTGTGTTTCTTAAATAATTCAAAAGTCAAGTTTTTAGTTAATATATCAGCAGTCTGCTCACTAGTCGGTATATATTCAATATTTATTGTTTTATTATAAACCAAATCTTTTAGAAAATTAAATTTCACATCTACATGCTTTAAACGTTTATGTTCAAATTTAGTTGTAAGTTTTATACACGACTGATTGTCCTCAAAAATTTTACATGTTGATTTAGGATAGCCAAAGTCAGTCAGTAAATTTAATAACCACAAGCCTTCTTTTGCTGCTTCAGCTAAAGCGACATATTCAGCTTCGGTTGATGAAACAGCTACACAGCTTTGCTTCTTGGTATTCCAACAAACCGTGCTCCCAAATACTTTAAATAGGTATCCTGAAGTCGATTTCCGATCAATTTCGTCTCCTGCCCAATCAGAGTCAGCAAATCCAAGTAGTTTTTCTTCATCATTATTAGGGAAAAAGAGTGCATAGTTCATACTTCCTTTAATATATCAGTATCCCTTTTAAGCATTTCCATAGTTCTTCTGAAGGTTTGTCTTGAAATCTGCTACATTGATTTATGGCTATACTTAGGTCAGGTCGAGTTCCAAGCATTAAGTACATGATGCTCCCAACTAGTTCACGAATTGGTTTGTTTTCTGTTAATCCGAGTGTTAATTTTTCTAGGTTGGAATTTATGGTTGACCTTGGATTCATCGGAATTCTATTTTCTTTGCAGTCAAACATGTTGAAACGATGAAGAAGATCACTGTGATATAAATGTCTTCATCGATTTTTCCATGCAGAAATGCGGATTTTACATCCATTTGTTCAATTATAAGATTTTTCTGATTAGCTATTGCTATTAATGTCCTTACTGTAACATATCGGGCGACCGGTGCAAAGGTTTCTTTGAAGTCTAGTCCTTCTTTTTGCATGAAACCTTTTGCAACAAGTCTCGCTTTATATTTCTTCATATTTCCTTCTTGATGGTCTCTTTTTATTTTGAACACCCATTTAGTGTCTATAATTCTTGCGTTGTTAGGTTTGTCTACTGCTATCCATGATTTCCTCTTCAATCGCTTTCTTCCATAGCATGTAGGTGATCAGATCTCCCTTTGGTTTCTTCATAGGTTAATGGCATCTAATCCACAAATGCTTCAGCATTTAATGCTAAATGTTCGATTTCATGCTGGTCAAGATAATCGTTTAAATATTGTGGTTTCCTTAGCTTCCTACTACTTCTTCTCATGTCGACAGTATGAAATTCGTTATCTCTTTCTTGGGTTTTGTCTTCTTTTTCCAAAACTTCGTTTACTTTCTCGTCTTTTTGTACTTCATCCGAATTCTCATTTTCTTCTAATTGAAGTTTATGTTCTATGTCGCTTTTCAATCCTGGTTCCTTGTAGGTAATTATTTTTATTATAATCTGCTATGGTTCTAGATTCATCAAATACAACATTTCTCGCAGTAATAACTCTTTGTTTTGAAAGATCCCATAAACGGTAGCCATTTGGAGTATAGCCGACCATAACATTTATATCTGCTTTCGCGTCGAATTTTCCTTTTTGTTTTTCACCAGGTATATGATTGTATGCTAGACTTCCAAAAATTTTCAGATTCTTTAGATCAGGTTTCTTGCCGTAGAACAATTCTGAGAGTGTTATGTGACTTTCAATGGCTGCTGTTGGACTTCTGTTTGTTACGTAGGTAGCACAAAGAATAGCCTCGCCCCACATTTCCTTTGGCAAATTAGATTCTAGAATCATCGCTCTTGCTTTTTCCCAGTAGTGTACGATTGAACCTCTCAGCTGTTCCGTTGAGTTCAGGGTTATATGGTACTGTAAAATGATTCTTGATTCCTTTGGAAGTGCAGAAACTTACAAACTCAGATGAATATTCACCACCGTTATCACAACGTAATGTTGAAATATTTTTATTAAACTGGCTAGTGACCATCGCTTCATAATTTTTAAAGCATTCAAACACTTGACTTTTGCTTTCAATTAAGTATACTATCACAAAATGAGTATAATCGTCAATGAAAGTTACAAAATATTTTTTGTTGTCTAATGTGGGTGGATTTACCTATAGGTCCACACACATCGCTATGTATCAATTCTAATACCCTATTACTTCTTTTGGTGACATTTTTTGAAAAAGGTAACCTCTTGCTTTTGCTTTGTAGGCATATTTCATATTTGTCTGTATTCACATTATTTTTTAAGTTTATACCTAAAACCATTCTATTATTTACTAGTTTCATGATGTTTTGAATCGACAAATGGCCTAATCTGCTGTGCCACAGATTATAATTTGAATTTTTTTCGCATAAATTTGTTTCTCTGTTATTTAAGTTAAACTTAATTTCATACAAATTCTCATTTTTATTTCCACTAGCTATCAATTTATTATTTTTATAAATGTAAACATTCCCTCTTTTGAAAGTTATTTCTAATCCTGCTTTTTCCAATTTTTTTACAGAAAAGTAAATTGTGTCTTAAATTTTTAACGTACAAGACATTTTTAATTTTAGCTAATTGACCTGTTTGCAAAAATACATTAATATTTCCTGTGTGAGTACATTTTAATGATTCATCAGCTTTAGCTACATTGACATTTATATTATTTTTAAGTCTACTTACATTTGATAAGAGAGAAAAGTCATTCACCATGTGATCCGTTGCTCCAGAGTCAATGTACCAAGTGACACTGTCTGCTCGAATTGGGTTGGTAATGTTCATATAGGGTTTTCGCTATAAATAGCGTTGCACGTCATCAACAGAAGAAAATGGCATGCCAATTTAAATCAAGATTTGACGGATTTATATTCATTATTATTTAGTTACTTTTTGGGAGAATAAGTTGGCAGATTCGGAATTTTTTTTACAATGTTGCCAAACGTTATTTGTAATATTTGTTGACATTTGACACTTTTGTTCGGTTTTTGCGTGTGAAAGTTTTCGGTTATTCTTGTGGTTGTTGTTATTATTCATCTTCACTCTTAGTGCAAAAAAATGTGTTCTGTTCAGAACAAAATTGCTGTTTGTGTACATTCTACCGTTATTTGCATTTGTACTCGCCACAATGCCGAAACATTTGACCAGTAAAGTGAAGGAACTCCTTTACTCTTTAATTCAATATTTTGAACAGGAACGAGATAATGGGGGCTCCTTATTACCATTAGGTTCAGTTCGAGAGGTAAGAATGGTTTCAATTACTTCTGACTACTTCTACTAATTGTGATTACCTTCAGCGCGTTGCGGCAGCATTACATTTAAACATTTCTACGGTCAGCAGAATTTCCCAAGCTTTTAAACAAAACGAAGCTTTGATATCGCAGATCTTGTATTTGCATCTAAAAGTACTGGCGATTACCACGGAGAAATGAATCGTGAAAACTTTTTACATTAGTTTGAAAAACAATTATTAGTAAATTTAGAAGAACCAACAGGCCCGTAGCCAGAGGGGGGGCAGGGGTGGCTGAGCCCCCCCTAGAGACTTTAAGCGCCCCCCTTCAATTATGACGTAACTTATAGCACAATCACATTATCACAATACCAGTTGAAATTGAAAAACAATAAGGAGAGATCTACTTTAAAAATATTTGGTTGCTTAAGTAAAGAGGGACAAACGTGACTACAATAATAGAGAATTGTCATAAAATTAAGTAGTTAAAGGCAAGCAGGATAATAGATAATTCCTACATTTTCTTCAAATGTAATATACCTGCAGCGTTGGGTACAAGTATTAGCGACAAATGAGGATTAAATTAAGAGAACCGGTCGTAAATTTGATTTCCAAACATAAACGGCAAGACCGAACCGAGGCGAAACTACGAAAAATTTTAACGTCTCGTATTAGTTACTGGTTGCTGTTCAGTTCAGTCAGCAGTGTTTGAGTGTTCAGGCCGCAGCCGCAGGCGCCGCGAACGAATGAGCTAACGAATATACGATAACCGATACGTCAAGGTCAAATTAATTTATAGAGTCTAGTCAGTAGTCTCGTCTCTGCCGTTATTTAAACGCTCAGTTAACGTCTGTGGTGACATTTTTTGATAGTGCTATATTTGTCTAATTACCTAAGATACAATTTTGTTATTATTGTGAACTATGGATAAGTTTATCATTAGAAAACAAAAAAACACTTCGGGTGAAAACACTTCAAGTGCTTCTTCAACATTTGTATGCGGTGAAAGTGAAAGTTTTCCATCCCAGTTGCCTCCATCATCGACATTACAAAACAAACAGGTACAGGAGCAGTTGCCGTTTCCATCAGATTTAGCTTCTCAAGGTATGGATATTGTTCAACTTTCCTTAGCAATATATCCCAAAGATAAGTTTGGTCGGACTTTTAGGAAAGAATGGTATTCGAAATATAAGTGGCTGGAATACTCGAGTGTTACTGATTCTGCATACTGCTATGCATGTAGGCAGTTTATG
Source organism: Photinus pyralis (assembly GCF_008802855.1). Taxonomy (NCBI): domain Eukaryota; kingdom Metazoa; phylum Arthropoda; class Insecta; order Coleoptera; family Lampyridae; genus Photinus; species Photinus pyralis. The sequence continues at coordinate 17,517 of NW_022171304.1, read as the reverse complement.
ATGGGTAGTACTACAAAAGACAATACTTTTGGTACTTGTGGTTTTCGGAACTGGAAGCATGCTCTCGACAATTTCAAAGGTTTAGCAAAGCACAATTCAGCTAAAATTCATATTCAAGCTATGTCAAAATGGGCAGAAAAACAATCTAGGGAGTCTTTGGGAAAATCTGTTTCTACTTTAGTGAATGAAAATGTTCTAGAACGTAATAGGTATTATATCAGTTCCATCGCCGAAATAATACAGCTTCTAGCTACAAATGAACTACCAATGAGGGGTACTTACGATATTGACGAACACGAAGAAAAATCTTTATTTACAAATATATTTAAATTTACATTAAAAAAAGACCAAAAACTTTTTGAATGCCACAATCAAATGCCCAAAAATGCCACGTATTTGTCTCCAGAAATACAAAATGATGTCATAGAGGTGTTGGCGGAATGCGTTCGTGATAGCATCATACACGATATTAATAATGCAGATGTTCCATGGTTTACTTTACTTGAAGATGGGACGAAAGATAAAAACAATAGTGAAAATGTAGCAATTGGGATTCGATATGTAAGAGAAGGTAAAGTTTGGGAATCCATAATCTGCATCAAAACTACAGAAGATTTGGACTCCGAGACTTTTACAAACTTGACCTTAAATACTCTCCAAGAATATGGAATAAGTAGCGACCGCCTGCTTAGCCAGTGCTTTGATGGAGCGTCAGTTATGAGTGGAAAGAATGGGGGTGTTCAAGCGCGAATTCAAAAAAAACTAAATCGTTTTATTCCTTATGTCCATTGTTCAAATCATAGGCTTCACTTGGTTTTAATCAAGTCTATTGATATTCCCACAATCAAACAATTTTTCGATCAGTGTACCATGTTGTATCACTTTCTTAAACAAAGTAGCGTAGCCAAGTTATACAAAGGACATGCTTTGAGTCGACTTTTAGAGCAACGTTGGTCAGGCCATTTACATGTGACTAGTGTAATCTGCAATAACTATAAAGAAATCGTAAACTGTCTAAATGAAGCTATTGGTAAGAAAGATTTTCCAGGAGACAAAGTTGCTGAGGCTACTGGTTTGCAAAGAATTGTTACAATGCGCCCATTTAAATTTTGTGCGGTTTTTATGAATAAAGTGTTACATGCTTTGGAACCTGCAGACAAATTATTACAAGCACGCGAAACAGATCTTCGACAATCGGCAAGAATTACCGACTCGCTCATTGAAGTAATTCAAGGGTTTAGGGATGACGCAACGTTTGAAGAAATATGGAAGATTTGTACCAGTGGTGACTATAATACAAATACATCACTGGCTGAAGCTGAACCGGTAGAAAATAAGCGACGCAGAAAAGTTAATTCCGCTCTAAAGGACTGTGTCGTTATGGAAACAACTGGTGCTTCGAGAGACTCTTGCAATCTAAAATCTGTATTTTTTGAAGTGTTAGACGTTATGTTGTTAGAACTCAAACGAAGGTTTAGTGAAAATGGTGAACTGATACATTCACTTCAAGCTGCAGAAAATTTAGAGTATGAAAACATTGGTTACCTTTCCTCAGTAGGAATATCTCTTCCTAGTAAGGAAGAACTTATTGTTGCTAAACAATATTTAAAGACTATTGAAAACCCTAATATTTTTAAAGAAATGTATAATCAAAGACAAGCTTTTGAAAACACGTATAAAATGTTAGCTTCAGTTCGAACCTTTGCTTGCAGTACGGCCTTATGTGAATCTAATTTTTCTTTTTTAACAAGAATTAACAGACCTCAGCGAGTATCGATGACCCATCAAAGACTTTCCAGCCTGGTATTTCTGGCTTTCGAGAAGGAAAGAACCAATTCTATAAATATGATGATATTTTTACGGAAGTTTAATCAGAAGAAAAACAGAAAAATTCAATTATTTTAAAAACTTATGTTTTATGTGCCACTGTGCCAGTCTTATGTATGTATGTGATTTGTGAAAGGCACTTTTTTAAATTGTTTCCATCATAATATTCAGTTGCGTTTTCGTTTACATTTACTTTATTTTATATAATGTATATCATTATAAATTAGGATATTCGGATCAGAGTGGATTAGTTTCAATTATATGTTTATTACACAAATTATAGAGAATTTTCTTAATTTCGAATTTTTTGGTATACCTTAATGTACGCCCCCCTTAAGAACATCATTGCCCCCCTTAAAGCCCAACTCTAGCTACGGGCCTGAGAACCAAGTGTTATCGTATTGGACAATGCTTCTTACCACAGCACCTTATTGACACAAAATCCGAACAACTCGTGGAGAAAAGCAGATTTTCAAGATTCGTTACACAATAAACTTGCACTTGCGATTGTAACCTCAGAAATGTGGAAAAATTCAATTAATCACACCGAAAAGTTAATAAAGGAATGGTATGAACGCGAAAAACAATTGGATATTGCAGAAATGGCCCCAATTATTATAAACTGGGTGAAAATGATAGTTGAGTGATGACGATTAACTGGACAATAAATAAAACTGCAATTACCCAAGTCACGAGAACTGTGTATTAAAATTTATTTTGTTTTATGTTAACAAAATGGAATGTTACGTAGTCTGAAAAGTATCTTTCACCTTTTTACGATCATATCAGTTTATGTTAATTATCATTTTATGTACTTAGTTCAATAAAATTTCTTGTGTTTTTGTCTCAGTTGAACTTACTAGTCTCAAATTCCACTACAGCAAGAGTTGGTCAAATAACGTAAAATCAGTCAAGATTTCAAGCAAGCATTAACTTGATATTTATTTGCTGATGGCCTATGCAATGGTTTATAACTTCCGAAACATTTACATAATGCCGCAATGCCGACATTCCTCATCTTTCTGCTCACAACGGCAGCGATACGTTATAAACAAAATGCTAATAGTACTACACTTAGTGGACTGCACTTTCCTTGAACCCGTCACAGCACAGTAGGAATGGGTTTTATTGATGCACAGTAGGTTGGTTTCACACAGGGAGCCCAAAAAATGATCTCTGAATTTTCTAGTTCCTCTGGAATCTGGATGGTAGAAACATAACCTAAAAGTGTTTCCTTAATAAAAGATTAATATATCAGCATACCTTAGAAATATTTGGCAATGCCGTGTATTGTTGATGTCATCAAATCAATGACGTGCAACGCTTTTTATAGCGAAAAAACCCTATACAATTCTGTTTTTATAGAAACCATCGCGACAGTAGAATCTAAGCTGGCTATTTTTGATGTCTCTAAATTAAATTCAGAACTGTCAGAAGCTTTACAATGATTTATATGGCTGCTGCTATAAAATAAAGTTTTGTATTATACTCGACGATAAAGGGAAACTAACCATCTCGTGAAAGTTAATTACTCGGTATCCCTTTACCGTCTTGTATAATAAATAACTATTACCATAGTATAATATTATGCTGTAGATTATGGGTCCAAGAACTCAAGAACCCAAGTACCCAGCGGTGGTGACTAAAACAAACGCTTGTAACAGTTTCAATCAATAGAGAGTTAATAGTCCAGGAAACGAAGCCTAGGTTAGTACAAAACCTAGCATTTTTTTCTAAATCCGTGATTTGCATAAAAATTTAGAATTAAGCACACTTACCCTTACCCTTCACTTAAAAATCTATATTATGCCGATGGACGCTCTTCACTTTTTAGGGGTAGACTGCCCCTTTTTACCAGAACATGTGAAACTGTAAAGCTTACGGTGGGTAAAATTTGATTCAGACCAGTTGTGTAAGGATTTATATTTCAGAATATTTCAACCCTTAACAATCAACCTATTGTTTAATTAAAAAAAGTATTACCTTAAAAAATTAATAATATATCACAGCATTTTAATCATTGCTCAAAAATGACTAACTTAATTTTGTAACTTTTCAACCCTTAAAAACATCCCTTATAACATTTCATTGCTCAAAAACTACTTTAATAGTTAAAAATAGTTAAAAAATACCTACAATTACATACAAAAATATATTCTGTATGTAAGTGTCTGATGTGTAGTATACAAAATATACCGGGTGTCCGAGGTCCATAGGCAAAGAGAATTAGGTAATGTATATTTTCCTGAAGGATCCACGAGACCTTTGGTTTATATTTGAAGTTAGCGTTCAACGTACCTTATTTCGCTTGCCTGACGCTAGAAAAAGATTTGAGTAATACGTTGAACGCTAATTTCAAAGGCCTCAAGGATCCTTCGCGACAAATACATTGCCGTTTCCCTCGGGTGCGTTCTAAATGGGACACACTGTAAAGTACCGCGGTAAAGTAACTTCGCGGAAATGTCCACATTTGCTTAAAATATTTTGTTTCTCATGTTATAATTTTCGTTCTTTACATGCATGCATGATTTGAATGTTTGGAAAATAAGGGTAAGTCGTACTGGAATATGCAAGCATGGATAATTCATACTTTTGTTAATAACAGGCCTTGCAACTGCGAAAATATAGGCAATGCACTGTTTAGAAAAGGGCGTCGGGGCCGAAGTACATTTTTGTGCAAACAAGATCAGGGTGTGTTTCATTCGATAGTTACGCCCCAAAATTTGCGATTCTTTTTTAATATTTTTCTTCAGATAGTAGAGTTTTGGGTATGCTAAACGAGGGTGCGATAAATATCCGATTTCTGCAAACTTTTGTACATGAAGATTTTTGAGCATAAAATTAGTTTTTGATGCAACTCTTGGCACTGTAAAGAAAAAAAATGAAACACATGCCATGAAAAACTCAATGTATGCAAAAGTTATTCAATTGCTTTGTCCTTTATAAATACACAATGAACGTAAACAGCAATTTTCATAATTTTTGCTATCAAATCGATCGCGGTTGGGATTTTTTAGAATTTTCAAATTTTTGGATTCTTTATTTTTGTGTATTGAAAAATTTGTGGAGATCATAATTTTGTTACACCCTCGAGGTATTATAAATTACTGAGCCATGTAAAACAAGAAATATAGGTACATATAAACGTTTTACTAAATTTCATTAAAACATTTTATGTGTTCCAAATAAAATACCTAAACCGTTTATTTAAAAGAAGTTGCGCAAAAACTAAAGTGACTGCATCTATAGCTAAAATCAGACACAAGGTAAGTAACGATGGAACAAGACAACAAGGTAGCCAGAAAAACTAATTCAGTCAAAGAACTTTGATTGATTTACAAAACGAATTTCTTGAGTGATTAACAATGATTTCTTCTCCCTGTGGGAAAGTTAATGATTAATATATTATCAGTAGATTATAAGCAGCTGTTTGAAATCACTCTACTTTAATTCCCATCTAATTAATACACTTTTGTAGTCTGACAATATTATAAAAACATCCTGTGGTTTTCAGATAAATAATTAAACATAAATGATCTATCTGTTTTATTACTTTATATCGTACCTTCTTCGGCATTTTAATTGAATTGGAACAACGTTTATAGCAGGTCTGAAACGGTTACGAAAAACGATATCAGTAACACAGGAAATTTTGTTGTACAATCATAATTCAGAGTAATAAGTTTCACAATGGCAATTACTATGATTTGGATAATTGTAATTTTAGTTGATTAGCTAAGAGACTTACATCCGTTCTTGCAGGGCGCCGTCGACTGAGAACAAACCGAATCTTCCGGTACATACAAATTACAATACAATAAAAGCGTAAATTTACGCGACTAAATCACTAAAGTATAAGGAAGTCGAGGTTTGTGCAACTAGAGAGGTTGGTCAAATTACACAAAGAAAAAATGGTTTAAAACTACTTGGAGAGTATCAGATGGAAATATTGGGATTAATGGGGCAAAGTATCCGATAAGTATCGGCGTATACTACTGTAGTAGGTGTTGTTTTAAAGGAAACCAGAAAAAAGATTTTCGTGTTTTCATTAGCACCAGCTATGGTTAAATGTTCAAGAAAAATTTCCACAAGTAAAAAAATTGACATTGCGCATCAGTCTGCGCACGCACACATTTGATTTTCAGTGTATGCGATATGTATGCCTTTCTGCACCAGGTTTTGCATACAAAGGGGGCTGAACTTCCCTTCTTTGAAATAAAACGGAGATTTTTTAAATAAAATGAAAGATGAATCTTGTTATGACCTACGGCCAGATCCTGGAGTAAATTCACGGTTAGATACTTATAAGAAATTTCTCCTTCCCTAGTATTATCTGAAAATTGCTTGCTTGCAAAATTAAACGCGAAATCACCATAACATTTCGTATAGATTGAAAAAATTCAAAAAGTGAGCTGGTTCAAATTTACATTTCCTTCGAAGATTTTCTTGTTATTTCTAAATAACTAAATCAAAATCATAACCACGATTTTCGGTGAATATTTTAATTTTAATTCAAAGAAAGATAATACAATATATTCACAATTTACCTAACGGTTGATATCTAGAAATCACAGATCCAAATTTCACAAACACTAATCAATCATAAATTATGACGATTTGTCTTATAGATATTTAACCCCTGATTTAAAATAATAGATAAATGGCTATCATTCTACCTCGTAAACGAATGATCTCGTACCTAACGCTGGTAACAGAATCATAAGGTCGGTCGGGTGTAGTTTTTTTAGAACAGTTTTTTCACTCTAACTTTCGGTAAATGTTTTTTCAATTGCCGGGACTTATACTAAATTTTAATTTGTATTTGAATTTGTATTTGAATTTTTAATGTGTTATTGTGGTTGATATAAACTATAGTGACTGTTTAAACGTTTTAATTTTTCGATTGCGCCACGGGATGGGCGATGACGTCATGCTCTGTGTTGCGTGTTCTGAACAGATATCTGATCCGAAAGTACTGGTTCAATGTGCTCAATGTACGTCGTCGTTTCATTCTGGATGTTGTGGAGTAAGTGACCTGAGGGGCTTCCATATGAGGCGTTCGACGTGGAAATGTCCAACTTGTGATGCTATCGAGCCTCCCGAAATTGAGCCAGTTCGTAGTAACAAACGTCTTCGAAGTGAGAGCGGAGATTACGTTATCTTAGAACGAGCTGTGTTAAACCAGTTATTAGATACGGTGAGATCATTGAATAAATCTATGGCAGAAATTAAATCTGAATTGATCGAAGTACGCAAAGTAAATAATTCGCTTATCGGCAAGTTATCCTTTCTTGATAACAGCAAAGGGAACTATAATAAACAACCTGTATCATACGCAAAAATGGTATCAAACCAGAACCGAAATTCTCCACGATCAAACCATGTTGAAAAAAAGGCTGCCTCTCCTGTATGTAATCCAGACGTCATTGACGGTCCCGCTACACTCACTACCGAGCATGTTAACAAGGCCATCACAAACGTCCCTAAGAACCTCCCTGGAACCTCTTCCAATGACGGTTTCAAAACTGTTACCTCGCGCCGCAAAAAAATACAAAAACCGATCTTTATTGGTCAAATGGAAAATGACAGTCGAGCGGATGGAAATTGTACTACAACTTTCGAAAGTACCGAACGTCGTCATTGGGTTTACGTTGGTCGAGTAAAGGACGGCACGTCTGCAGAAACCATTGCAGGATTTGTAAAAACAAAATGGAGCTTAAGCGATGTATTATGCACACAATTGGCCTCTAGAGATGGTATTTGTTCTTTTAAAGTTGGTGTTAGAGAGTCGAACTTTCCCGGCTTGCTCGATCCTTCTAAATGGCCAAAAGGTGTCGCTGTACGCGAGTTTGTTTACATCCCGAGAAGTGGCGGTTCTTTCGAAAATCGAATCCGCAGTGAAAATTTTCATCAGGTGGCAGCTCAGAACATGGACACTTAAATTGTGGTAGTGGCGCTATTGAAGTCTTTTATCAGAACGTACGAGGTCTCAGATCCAAGAGACGTTTTTAACAACTCTCTAATAATCCAATGTCAAGTCATTGCTCTTACTGAGACATGGCTCATTCCTGAAATTTCAACCGCTGAGATATTTGATCAAAAGTCATTCACTGTATATCGAAATGACAGATCCAACAGAACCAGCTCAAAAAGTCGCGGAGGGGGTGTTCTGCTCGCTATCAAAGCGCCGCTAAAATCACTTCCCCTAATTGCGCAAGCGAATCCTCCGATTGAAGAGATATGGGCTATGGTTACTTTGGTTAACAATAAGCGAATAATTTTGTGTTGCATCTACCTTCCACCGAATTCGGATGTTGAGTCGTACTGTTCACATCTAGAGTCTGTGAATCACATACATTCACGTTATCCTAGCGCAGACATAATACTCTTGGGTGATTATAATTTGAGCAATGTAAAGTGGAGCATCGACCCCGACAGCAACCATTTATCAGCCTTCTGTAACCGTAACAGAACAGCCGAAATCTTATGCCAGAATTTACATGTAAATGGGTTCAATCAGTACAACAACATCAGGAACAGTGCCCGTAGCAATAATATTCTGGATTTGATCTTCTCCAACTGTGATCTATCAGTAAAAAAATGTGATACGTGTTTAGTCAGCTGTGATTCTTACCACCCAGCCCTTACTGTTATCATACCCGTGCACTCACATTTCATAAATGAAAGTAAAAATCGGGCTGTGTATAAATATAATTTCTCAAATGCACCGCACCTTACGATTTGATAAATGATCAGATCAGGACTGTAAACTGGCACACCCTTTTTTCTAACTGTGATGTTGAGTCATGTGTTGATAGATTCTATTCTGTGATATATAATATAATCGAAGCATCCGTTCCAAAAATTAAGTGTTATGATTCTACATACCCTCCTTGGTTCAGCAGTAGACTTCAGATGATGATTAAATCTAAAAAGTTAGCACACAAACGTTTCAAAGAAACTAAATCCATGAGTGATTATACACCATTTTTTCGAATCTCCGTGAGCAGTGTAAAGCTATGATCTCCGAGTGTCACGATCGTTTCGTGAAATCGTGCGAAGATAACATCACTTCAAATCCACGAAACTTCTGGAGGTTCTACCACAACATCAACAAAACATCACAACTGCCATCTACCATGTGTATAGGTGAGACTCTCATTACTGACAACGAAGCCATTGCCAACGGTTTTGCTGATCATTTTGCCTCTGCTTTTACGGACGGAACACTCAAGGAAAACTCCTTCTCTTCCACAACTGAGGTAACACTGAATTGTTTCACAATTTCTGCTGAACAGATTTTCAACCATCTCATACGTACCAAAGAGAACGGGAGTGTCGGCCCTGACGGAATAGCTCCTAGATTTTTAAAATGTTGTGCCGAATCTATCTATTTACCCATGTTTCTGTTGTTCTCGTCTATTTTAAAAAGTGGATGTGTTCCTTCAGTGTGGAAAAATTCTCGGATAGTTCCAATACATAAAAGTGGTGCTAAGAATGAAATCTCTAATTATAGACCTATAGCAATTCTCTCTGCTATTCCGAAATTATTGGAGGCGATTCTTGCTCCTCAATTAACGGATGCATTTTCGACTATAATTACTCAATACAAACACGGATTTAGCAAAGGCAGATCAGCTGAAACCAACTTGTTCGGCTACACCAATGACATTTTCGTCTCACTGGACCGTGGACTTGATGTTCACGCGGTTTACACGGACTTCGCTAAGGCCTTCGATAAAGTTAACCACGACTTATTAATATTTAAGCTAAAAAAATATGGTGTTAGCGGAACTGCTTTGATTCTGCTCCAGAACTACTTATGCAATCGGAAAGCACAGGTGAAGATAAGTGATAAGTGGTCCAATCCAATTGAAGTGAGTTCGGGTGTTCCTCAAGGATCCCATCTTGGTCCAGTACTATTTTTGATTTTTATAAACGATATATCATCGGTGTTTGTGTCTAAACATGTCTTATTTGCGGACGATCTGAAGATATATAGACCTATTGCAGACCTTCGAGGCATGAGTTTGCTACAATCTGATTTAGTGCGACTTGAGAAGTGGGTGGTTGAAAATGACATGAAATTAAATGTTGAAAAGTGTCACGTGATCTGTTTTTCCAGAAGGAACTCTCCATCTTTGCAAAGTTACTATCCGTACGGTCAGCTGATTGATTGCGTGGATTCTGTTCGTGATTTAGGTGTGATCTTGGATTCCAAGCTTACATTTCGATTTCATTATGATCACATTGTATCTAAAACTACCAAAATGATTGGGTTTATCAACAGGCAATGCAAAAGTTTTCCTAATCCATGCATATTACGCACCCTATACTACTCATTAGTTCGATCGAATCTTGATTATTGCTGTATAATATGGTCTCACTATCTTACCACACATATCGATAGATTGGAAAGAGTGCAATCCTATTTTCTTCGATTGTTAAAATATAAGCTCTCTTTGGCAGGAATCGTGTTTGAAAGAACCAATGACGTAAGACTATATATCTCAATATCATGCGGTTAGAAAATCGAAGAACACTACTTACCCTGCAGTTCGGCTTTCAGTTATTAAACGGCCACATAAACTGTCATACTATCTTGTCTGACATTTACTTTAATGTTCCACAAAGATTCGTTCGATCTTCGAGGCTTCTTTACATGAGACCTAATCGAACTCTTTACCTTCGTAACAGTCCTCGAAATCGATTGTTGGAGTTATTGAACAATTTTAATGATAAAATCGATTTATTTAGTGAATCCGAATCTCTCCCGATTTTCAAATGCAATACTATAATACTTTTAACTGAATGACGTTACGTGTTATCATATCAATATTTAAATTTAATTATTTCGTGTCATCTACTTAGGTACACGTAGTTGTTAGGTACGATTATTTATTATTATAGTATATTATATTGTAAATTGCCCTAGGCGTAAATAAACATTATTATTATTATTAAATTCGGAGTTACGTATGCCAACAATTTTGCCCACTAACGGTGTACTAGAATTGATTAATTTTTAATTTCTCTCAGGATCACACACTGGTCTCGCTGCATGGTTAAACACGATTTCTCAAAATATTTCCACAAAACTAATCTTTCTATTCTTTATTAATTAAAGAACGCCAACAAAATGGCTTCTCATTAACGCAGACGGACATCTTTAATCGTTAGTTCGTTTGTTTAATTCTCGCCTTACGAATTTGCAATTGTATTCAAATAGCCTTAATTAAGATAATTGAATATGATTCAAATACCCGACATTTAGACTCCAAACATCCGGAATCCATTAAAAAAACAATGCTCTATAGCCATTAAAAGATGTAAAAAGGACAATCTTCTATTCTACCCAATCTTCGCTTGTTAATTCTTACAATTCCACTACCAAATTTACGAACTCCTAACTTTACCACAAAAGTTTCGAAAAAAAACTAGATTCAAATTTAGAGCTACCGCTACATTTCCTAGAAGCGTCTATGCTTAAAATTTCAAAGAAATATCTTTATAAATAGGAATGTTGACAAACAGCAGCAGTTTACCCATGCGCGCACTAATCTTCAGCGAATTATGAATACTGTAGGACTAGTTAAGGCCTTGGACGGATAGACGGACGGACGGATTTGAGGAAGTGACTGCAAAAGAGCATCCAACTTTGTTGGCATATGCGCCACAAAGGTTTGTGTTTCCGCCATCGTTACCTTCATTTCTCAACGAATTTTCATATCAAGCTTTTCAAGGTAAATAAATCAAATTATTACTAAACAATGTCGTCATTTTGAAGTTTTCCCTGTAAAAACGCCCGCCCTTTTATTTCATATTTTCATGATGGCGTAAAAACTTTTAGCACCTTTCGATATATTATGTAATGAGCGACGTACCAGTCCATCCCTGTTAGTACAGAGTACCCGCTTTCCATCCCACCTTCACATCACTTTTGTAAGCATCAACGAAATGTTTTATGGCAATCTTTAGTACTTAATTCTGCACGAAAAAAGCCCAGCACATCCATCCGTTTTCATGATACAGCGTACAGGGTATCCATTTTCCATTTCTGCTTTGTTTCGGAAGCCTCAATAAGAAAAAGTTTCCTTATCAGTACTTCGTTGTCCACGCGAAATCTATGAAACACCTCTACCTTTTTTTTAAACGACAAATGGAAGGCGCGATATTGGAACAACGAAGTAGTGTAGGTGGCGATTTAAGTAGGAAATTAACGTAAAAAATTCTGGTTAAGAATAAAATTGAAATCAAGCATTATTGTTGTTAGAATCGTGTAAGTATCCCCAATTTTGGATGAAAGCTCCACCAGTAATGGTGTACAGTGGCATATTTATTGAACATACAGGCAAAACTTTGTAAGGTTCTCAATCGTACAATTAAAACAGACGTACAATATTGTAGTTCCAAGTTTTTAAAAGTTTCCACCACTTTATTTTCGTTCGTTTTGCAGGTATTGGTAATAGTGCTGCAGTTAATTTCCTGGTGGCGGGCATGATTGTTTTGCTCTTGGTACTTTTGTTGGAATGGAAAGTTGATACTGCCTGATTAGTGTTCGCTATTCCAATTATTACGTATATATCACTTGTCGACTAAAAAATTCGTCTTTACCAAAGCGAGTAAGATGAGAGAGAAGTATCATTGTCGGTTCCATTTTTGATTGAATGGTTTTTGTTCTCCGTTATTCAATGACAAAGTCCAATTAAGTAATTTAATTACATTTGAAAAGAGAATTTTGTTTGATTGTAGGATCAAGATAGCTGTAATGGAAAGATTGTTACGTCAATTTAATTTAAAGATTCTTGTATAAAGCAACCGCGCAGAAATTAAATTTCATAACGCCTTATAGGGAGTTATGAAGCGATCAAAATAAACGTCGGAGTGAGGTTTAATAACCATAAAATATGAACCGAAGCACCTCTGCCCCACTCTGTCTGGGTCGTGGTCTTGAACTGACCCAAGGCCTTGAGCTTGGGATTTCTGATGGTGCCACAAGGTCATGACCTTGGGTAACCAAGATCATACACGATCTTGGTGTTTTGGAGGGGAATGACCTTGGATTTTGCCCCAAGGTCATTACCTTGGATGCGTAGCCAACGTCATAGCTTTGAGTTCTGGAGGGAGGTAATGGCCTTGGATGTTGACCCAAGGTCGTGCCCTTGGCATTTCCTCGGTTAATTCACAAGGTAGTGGTTTTGGCGACGAAAAAAGTCATAAAAGGGGATTTCCCGGTTGCGTAACTAAGGAGTGACCAGTGGAGTAACTACAATGTCTCAAAGGTGCGCAATGATGAAGGGTCCCGAGTTAAAAGGGGTTCCGGCAGAAATGTACAAGAAACTTAAGTCATTAATTGGGCGCAAGCCTGTTGAGGGCTCAGTACATGAGAGGGATAATAAATAAATAAAAATAAATACTGAAAAAATTGAAAATTTCCCACCTCCTTTAATGTTACAATTTTATTGGTTATTTACATATTTTGCGTTACTAAAGTAAAAAAAACGTAATGGAAATGCTCACTCATATTTTGTTTACGAAGGGCCATGCACAATTTGCACATGCTTTCTTTTACAGTCTAGTGTATGTACACAGTACACAGTTGTACAAAAATTAATGATCCGAGAAAATAACTCTTGAATTTGAATAATCTTACTCTAATCTAATACAAAATATGATATACTCAAAAGTAGCCAGCTCAAATAGATTTAAAAACAACATTCCTTTCCCATTTGTGAAAAATAACATCCTGAAGTCTCTTAACATAAAGTACCTTAAATACTTTGTATCTGAAGGTCCTGGATACGATAACCTTAGACTAAAGTTGTATTTCTAGATTAATGCCGCTAAGTAATTTTAATACTCCGGCATGTACTTCTGCATGTACGAAACAGTTAAAGATATTCAAAAAAAGCAGATTCATACACAAAGAATTGAAGTTGGTAATCAAACTAATTGTGTTTACACATCGAAGGAACATTAACAACTGTTCAATCTTAAGCAAAGCAAAATAAGGATAACATTTAAAGTGAAACTAGCAAATAACAAAATTCAAGGGTTATCTACCGCTGGTTACAATATCTTAAGAATTTTACTTTGGATATAATTAAAAAATTTATTAATAATTATTTGGATGGATCAACTAATTTCAAATTTATTCTTACTAATTCTAAGTAAGGTTAACTAGAAGAACAAGGCATTGCTGCCAGTAATTCATCTGAACTCGTTATTGTGTGATTATTGCTTTGAGTGTCGTTGAGTCGTGGCGACCTAAAAAGGTAATAAATAGGGCGCGGATTTTTAGGTGCTAAAAACTTCCAAAATATTTATTTTTTATGTGCTTAAAAACATTAAAATATTTACTAAAAACTTACAATTATTTTGACAATTTTCGCGAAAAAAACGGAAAGAAGACAAGTCTTTTATTCACCAATAGTAGCTGAACATTACTTACCAGGAGTTTCTTTAGCATTGCAATGTACAACAAAAGGCATCTCCAAATTATCGATCACAAGTGATTGTCGATTGTCTCTGAATAATAATTTGTACTGCGAGAAACAGCGTTTCACGTCACAGGAAGTAAGTCTTGCGTATTTTAAGAGAGGGTTCATGGGATGTCGTTAAAATTTACATGTTTTTAAATTCAATTGTATATTGGCTACTGTTGAAGAGTGAAGACGCGAATTTGTGCTCGATTTAACTTAAGACATCTTACGCACGGTATGGTCCGGTCCAACTGTACAACTGTCTACTTTAACAACTGAACAAATCTGCAGTGTTGAATTGAAACAGTACCTACCGAGTCAGATAGATAAGAAAGCAGCCAGTCAAAAAATTACGGGTAGGTAGCCGCATGCAAAAAACAGAATTTGTCAGCAGGTCTAGAATTTGCGGAAGTGACGAATGCAGAAAAAAGATACCATAGTACTCACTACACACAGAAATATTGTGTAAATAAATATGGGGACAAAAAGTGGAATATGATGCACGGGAAAAGAGAAAAAAGGGATAAAATAAATTAAAAACGTCGTATTTATGTGTTTTTTATGAATATCTTTGAAATATGTATTCACATAAAAATAAACCAAAAATATGTGCTTTTATGTGAAATAAAACTTCGTTTTTGAGTTACTTTTGGTTCATCCGGGACTTTTAACACAGTTTGGGCCTTCTATTGATACGCAAAAAAAATATTTATTTGCCTAAGAATCCGCCCCCTAGTAATAAAGTAGCGCAGAGAAGTGGACGTGCCGTGCTTTTCCATGCACAATCAGGCACTAAAGATTGGCACAAAACATTTCGTTAGTGCTTCCAAAAGTGGTGTGGAATTGACATGGAAACCGGGTACTCTGTACCTCAAAAAGCGAGTCAAAAAGGGGTGGACGTGCTGGGTTACTTTTTCGTGCACAATCAAGCACTAACGGAACACTAACGACTGGCACGTAATATTTCGTCAGTGCTTTCATTACCGTATTTTACGCACCCATGTATTTGCATGTTTAACCGCATTTAGCTTAAATTTATTTACGGGCGATAAAATAAGTATTTAAATTAATAGCTATTTATGCACCAAGGGCGTTACTAGGATGATTACGCCCGGAGAATGATGGAATCCAGCTCGAGGGCTTTAGCCCGAGAGCTGGATATCGTTCGATGGGCGTAATCATCTGGTAACGTCGCCGTGGTGCATACAAGATTTTATTTTTCACTTTATTCTTAAAAAACAATCCAGAATTCGTTACTTGCTTTCGCTGAGGCAAACGCGTTCTTCCCGTAAATACAATACAATAATATGGTAGTCTATGAAACAAAATAAACTGTTTACTTAGAAACGTCAAGTTTGCTTTCCAATTGCAATAAAGATGAATACGCTACCAAAATTTGTTCAAGAAAATGCGCAAAAGGCAACAGAAACTTTGCTACCCCTTAAATCAAAGGAGAAGTACGAAAAAGAATTCGAAACATTTACAGCTTGGCAATCAAAACATAAAATATTTACTATAAATGAGACCGTGCTATTGTCGTACTTTCAGGAACTGGTAAGTTTTACATATACCTACCTAAATATGCAAAATTATTGATAATACATTTTGTTTTAGTCTGAGAAATACACTCCTACGTCGCTATGGACCAAATACTCTCTTTTGAAATCAACTTTCATAGTTAAAAAGAAAACTGACATTTCAAATTATAATCAACTAATTTACTTTTTAAAAGTCAAATCGAAGGGATATATACCAAAAAAATCACAGGTTTTAACAGGAGATCAAGTTTTTGAGTTTATCAAACGTGCCCCTAACGACATTTATCTTTTGCATAAAGTAGTTTTGGTGATGGGTGTTTTTGGTGGATCACGAAGGGATGAAATGGGCAAAATGTGTATTGACGGCAAGTGGAAGAGTAACACGGTTGCGCAGAGTTACGTAGAAGATAGCCTAATTTCCAAGAATCGGATATCTAGCATTATTGCAAGCGCGGCGGGTTCATCTGGTGGCGAAACCTCGAATAATGTTAACCTTACATCATATTCAGATGATCACATGGAACTGTCGTCATCCATATCAGATAAAAATATAAACGTCCCTGGCCTTTCTAACAAAAATATTACATTTTCGGGAAAGTTTGAAAATTTTAATTTTCATATTGGCGGGTAATTGTGCTTTCTTTTGTATTACAAGTATTTAGTTTGACTTAATAAAAAAATTTGAACGAATATAATTAACCTATTTTGAGGGCGTAATGAATTCATTACGCCTGGGGGTCGATTTTTGAAACCAGTCGCATCTATTCGTATACGCTTAGATGCGAAGACTTAAAAACGTATACGTTTTCCAAATGCAATTTTTGACTACTGTTCGTAACTGCCTGGAACCGAAACGTACAGTGCATATGACAACGTCGCCTTTGTTGATTGATTAGAACTAAAACGGACTATTTGACGTTTGGGTTGAGCTTAGGTGGTGAGGTGAAGATATTGCTCAGTCATTTCAAATTAAAGAATAATAATATTTTAGGCACTGATTAGCATGAATACTGAAAACACGATGAACACGCCAAAGCGAGGGTGCAATACCACGCAAAACCAAAATGGGTGGCTAGTAGAGTTTACTAAAAACCACCCCGATATAATAGCAGGGAAACAAACTACGACTTTGACGTGCAAGAAAATGCAAGACTCATGGAAAGAAGTAGCTGATACATTTTGATAAATTGTGCTTCATTTAAGACTTCTATGGGGTTGCAAGGATTACGGTTCCTATTCGGGCGATAATTGCGTTCGGCATTCTCTAAATTGTCTATTACAAACACATTCACAGGTTCATCCATTGTTGTTAGTAGATACCGTTCAAGTCTCAAGAGTCAAAACTTCAACACTAACCAATACATAACCCACAAAACGTCAGTTGCGAGCGCCATTTACCCGCTCGCAAAAAAACGAACCCAATTGAACGTATACGCAATATAAACGTATGGACGGTATGGTCAAAAATTGCAAATAAGTATACGTTTCTTTACGAATACGTATACGTTTTAAGCAAACGTACGGCCAAAAATCGACCCCCTGGCATTGAATTTATAACTATCAGAAGCGCAGGTTAAATGGCAGGATATGTGACTGTTTTCAATAGTTTAAATTACTAGACGTAGATGTCTCTACCATCGAGAAAGATGAATAATAATGTCAGTTTTTTA
>NW_022171303.1:0-8164 GCF_008802855.1 Photinus pyralis | reverse complement strand
TACCACCGTCCATTAAAACTCTTTCGGTTCATGGCTTCAAAGTGCAAGTAAGATTACTACTGCAGCTGGGTAAGCTACAATAAAGTGCGAGAGAGTAGATGAAATCTTTGAGGTTGGAAATAATTTAGTGTTGTTAGTGATCGTGCATTTATTTATTAGAATAATAATTTTTTAATTTATTAATACGTTGGATTGGGGCTGTATGGAAGAACAGGGTCTCTCGGCACTGAATGCAGTCCCTTTCCCTGTTTTTATTTGTGTTATTTGTAGAGTTTTGATTTTGTTTTATGGGGAAAATTATTTCGAACCTACAAAGTAAGACGTAATTGCGGGGGTTAATTTTTGTTTAACATGGAAAATTATTGTTTTTGTGGTGGATTGTATTGAAAGGACCTACAATCAACCCTTCAACAATGACCTAAAGTTAAAATTCCTTTCTGATTTAAAATTTCGTAATTTTTAAGAAAATTCGTTCGTACCTACAAAGCAATACGCAATTGCGATTTGCGGGGGTTGTAATTTTTGTTTTACATGGAAAATATTTTGTTTTTGTGATGGATTGTATTGAAAGGACATACAATCAACCCTTCAACATTCACCTACAGTTAAAATCCCTTTCGGTTTTAAAATTTCGTAATTTTTAAGAAAATTCTTTCGTACCTACAAAGAAAGACGTAATTGCGGGGGTTGTAATTTTTGTTTTACATGGGAAATGATTGTTTTTGTGGTGGATTGTATTGAAAGGACCTACAATCAACCCTTCAACAATGACCTAAAGTTAAAATTCCTTTCTGATTTAAAATTTCGTAATTTTTAAGAAAATTCGTTCGTACCTACAAAGCAATACGCAATTGCGATTTGCGGGGGTTGTAATTTTTGTTTTACATGGAAAATATTTTGTTTTTGTGATGGATTGTATTGAAAGGACATACAATCAACCCTTCAACATTCACCTACAGTTAAAATCCCTTTCGGTTTTAAAATTTCGTAATTTTTAAGAAAATTCTTTCGTACCTACAAAGAAAGACGTAATTGCGGGGGTTGTAATTTTTGTTTTACATGGGAAATGATTGTTTTTGTGGTGGATTGTATTGAAAGGACCTACAATCAACCCTTCAACAATGACCTAAAGTTAAAATTCCTTTCGGATTTAAAATTTCGTAATTTTTAAGAAAATTCTTTCGAATCTACAAAGTTAGACGTAATTGCGGGGGTTGCAATTTTGGTTTTACATGGGAAATGATTGTTTTTGTGGTGGATTGTATTGAAAGGACCTGCAATCAACCCTTCCACAATGACTTAAAGTTAAAATTCCTTTCGAATTTAAAATTTCGTGATTTTTAACAAAATTAATTCGTACCTACAAAGCAATACGCAATTGCGGGGGTTGTAATTTTTGTTTTACATGAGCAATGATTGTTTTTGTGGTGGATTGTATTGAAAGGACCTACAATCAACCCTTCAACATTCACCTACAGTTAAAATCCCTTTCGGTTTTGAAATTTCGTAACTTTTAAGAAAATTTGTTCGTATTTACCAAGAAGTACGCACTTGCGGGGGTTGTAATTTTTGTTTTACATGAGCAAAGCTTGTTTTTGTGGTGGATTGTATTGAAAGGACCTACAAACAACTCTTCAACATTGACCTAAAGTTAAAATTCCTTTCTGATTTAAAATTTCGTAATTTTTAAGGATATTCTTTCGAACCTACAAAGTAAGACGTAATTGCGGGGGTTGTAATTTTTGTTATAAATGGAAAATGATTGTTTTTGTGGTGGATTGTATTGAAAGGACCTGCAATCAACCCTTCAACAATGACCTAAAGTTAAAATTCCTTTCTGATTTAAAATTTCGTAACTTTTAAGAAAATTCTTTCGTACCTACAAAGTAAGACGTAATTGCGGGGGTTGTAATTTTTGTTTTACGTGAACAATGATTGTTTTTGTGGTGGAGTGTATTGGAAGGACCTACAATCAACCGTTCAACAGTGACTTAAAGTTAAAATCCCTTTCGCTTTTAAAATTTCGTAATTTTTAAGAAAATTTTTTCGTACCTATCATGCAGTGCGCACTTGTGGGGGTTGTAATTTTTGTTTTACATGGGAAATAATTGTTTTTGTGGTGGATTCTATTGGAAGGACCCACAAGCAACCCTTCAACATTGTCCTAAAGTTAAAATCTCTTTCGGTTTTCAGATTTCGTAATTTTTAAGAAAATTCTTTCGAAGCTAAAAAGTAAGACGTAATTGCGGGGGTTGTAATTTTTGTTTTACATGGAAAATGATTGTTTTTGTGGTGGATTGTATTGAAAGGACCTACAATCAACCCTTCAACATTCGCCTAAAGTTAAAATCCCTCTCGGTTTTGAAACTTCGTAACTTTTAAGAAAATTCGTTCTTATTTACCAAGCAGTACGCACTTGCGGGGGTTGTAATTTTGGTTTTACATGGGAAATGATTGTTTTTGTGGTGGATTGTATTAAAATGACCTACAATCAACCCTTCAACATTCGCCTAAAGTTAAAATCCTTTTCGGTTTTAAATTTTTGTAATTTTTAAGAAAATTCGTTCGTATTTACCAAGCAGTACGCACTTGCGGGGGTTGTAATTTTTGTTTTACATGGAAAATGATTGTTTTTGTGGTGGATTGTATTGAAAGGACCTACAAGCAATCCTTCAACAATGACCTAAAGTTAAAATTCCTTTCGGATTTAAAGTTTCGTAATTTTTAAGAAAATTCGTTCGTACCTACAAATCAATACGCAATTGCGGGGGTTGTACTTTTTGTTTTACATGGACAATGATTGTTTTTGTGGTGGATTGTATTGAAAGGACCTACAATCAACCCTTCAACAATGACCTAAAGTTAAAATTCCTTTCTGATTTAAAATTTCGTAATTTTTACGAGAATTCGTTCGTACCTACAAAGCAATACGCACTTGCGAGGGTTGTAATTTTTGTTTTACATGGAAAATGATTGTTTTTGTTGTGGACTGTATTGAAAGGACCTACAATCAACCCTTCAACATTCGCCTAAAGTTAAAATCCCTTCGATTTTAAAATTTCGTACTTTTTAAGGAAATTCGTTCGTACCTACCATCACCATCAGTACGCACTTGCGGGGGTTGTAATTTTTGTTTTACAAGGACAATTATTGTTTTTGTGGTGGATTGTATTGAAATGACCTACAATCAACCCTTCAACATTCGCCTAAAGTTAAAATCCCTTTCGGTTTCATAATTTCGTAATTTTTAAGAAAACACTAGGTATATAAAAAAACGATGAAAAGCGATAGATTTATTTGCAATTGAAGAGAGATTATAAGTTAGTGGCTTTAGCGGTTGCAGTTGGTAGATTGCAGGGGTTTGTAGAATTGTAACATAAATTGGGCAAACTATTTTTTGGTCAGATTTGAACTCAGTTCTTTTTCGTCGATTCGCCCCAACTTTCGAACTAAAAAGAGATTTACGATTGTAACTTTCATTTCATTTGGAAGTAATCGTTTATATTCATTTTCTACTATACCATATTAGAATAGAAAAGAATGCATAAACGTGTTATTAGAAACACATTAGGATTAGTACTCGTTTCACCTACTCGGTACTCGGAAAAACTCCAACTTCATGTAGTACCTTTTTCAACAGTTCAATGTTGTTTAAGATAACACACTTAACCATAATGGGGAAAATAATAAATAACTTTCAGTATTAGTATAAGGTGTGAGATTCTTACACAAAAAGTGAATGTATAAATACGAAAGAATTCCTAAAAAACAAAAAGGATAGAGATAGACAATCCCATCGCGTGCCGAGTGGTTAAATGATGGTATCTTTGTATCTTGGTTTGCTTGTAAGTAATAGATTGTTGTCAAAGACAAGTCTTACTGCACGACAACCAGTGAGAGAATATTAAATCATTCTAATAATAATACCATCGTTTACCTTTCAATAGAAAGACTACCCACGATGACAATTTGACACACTGATTGAGTAACTCAAAAATCCATTAATTGTATTTATCGCATATCAAATCTTGATTAGCTCTTATTAATACCCAGTTTACTCGACTGGCGTGAATTAAAGTACAATAAATCAATTGAACAGCAACGAGTAGGAGTGCGAAAACGAGCGCATTTCTAGACGAAGCCTTCAATTAGAGAATTTCGTGTATAAATTAAATTGTTTAATAAAAATGTTAACGATATATGTATAGCGTGACTAGGTGTAATTGCAATTAAAATGCAAATTAACCCGTACTGAAATAATATATCTGAATTAAGAGGTTTAGAATTATAGTCACCCTTATTTTTTAGTGCTGCTGTGTTACACAGTCTATAATTGAAGATTTATATTGCGCTACTTGTTTACACATTTAATGTATATTTTATAAATTCTTCTATACATTTTCCTATAATTTCAACACTTAGGTCCTGGCGTCTACTTGGTAGGAGTTTATGCATATGAAGGTAATTGATTACAGTCAGAATTTATTTAAAAACCGGTACGGAAAAATTCGTGTATTCGTTTTTGTTGTCATAGTAAAAAAATTTTTTGGTTAAGTTAGCATTCGGCTGTTAGCTGTAACACAATGTTTTAAGTCAAGTATGCAACTAAGTCAATCAAATTCCTGACCGATCTCCATGTTAATTCCATTCCATTGCATTAAAGTGTGAATCGCGTATAACTCTTTAAAAACAGTTTGATGCAGGGATTTTATTACGTACTTTGGGGTTATAGGTAATTGAAGTGCCGTTGAAATAAACTTCCTACAAAAAAAGTTAGGTATAGTTCAAACAACAAATTTCAATACTCTTTTTAGGATATTCAGAGAAATTGGTGCGATTCTTCCAGAAATCCCGATAGACATTGAGGCGCCTTGAAAGATTAGTCAATGCCAATCAATCTTTGGTTTAGCTCTCCTTTAAAACTAACTTTCTTTCCTCTCTTCATATGATTCCTAGACGATTTCACTATACAGAAGGCGTTGTTAACGTCAAAATGGTTTTGGAAGCGTCCAATGCAGAATTTCAATCGACTTATTCTTGAAGTAAATTCTTGCCGATTATCCCTTCTTTAAATTTTGAATAAAGATTTATGGTAAACTCATTATCTTCATCTTCATATCTTTAAAATAAGGAATTTATTCCAGCGATCAATAAAGCTTCCGAGCATACGTACCCATTCGGAATACAACAATAATAATGGAAGTCACTTTCAATACTCGATGTTGTTTAAAAATTTAAATTTATAAACCATCTGCCGCGTATAAATTTACGTAAGACATCCATTACTGCTTTTGCGAAAAGAAATCTCCTTTCAACACTCGAGAGTTTCATCCGAAGAGGTAACTGCGATTACTGCGATAGGTAAGGCGTCCGACTTAATAACAGTAACTCAGTGTTTTATTGCCATCGGAGAAATGGCACATTTTCAATTGCTTCTTTTCATAAATAATTTAGTACGCTTGATGAATAAGCAATTTTAATTTTATTGTTTCCAATATAAAAGAGTGAATGAATTTCGATGTTGTTGGTTGCGGACACAAGTAATAAAGCTCTAATAATATGTTTTATGAAATTACCCTTATCGTTTCCAATGGTTTTTACTCAAATTTATGTTATCGCGTTTGGTCGCCATACACATACCGAAATTCCCAGCGAAAACATTTATTTTTGAAGAATTCTAGAATCTTGCTTGGAGCATTAATTCTTTATCATCTTCCTTCTGCAACACTACTGGGAAAATTCCCTAGAGGCAGGCCGTTATGGTTGGATGTATTAATCGCTCATTTAACTTTTGTCTGATGTTTAGATCACCAAAATTTAGATTCCTGGCAAACCCATGCGGATATTGTAATGGATAATTTCGAATTTTTTACACATTAGACTTAAAAAAAAACATTACTTCAAAGTAATGGTCAGTTTCCACATTCTTTAACCAAAATTAATTTGATTTGACAGTTTTTCTACAATTCATCATATTATTTAATGTTTACTTGTACTTGTCTATGAGGTGTCTTGAAAGAAAATGATGATGTAATTGTCCTAAGTGAATAGGTAGTAATATTGGCTGATCCATTCAGGCTACTTTCAGCTTTATATCTGAGTGAGTGTGGGAGGTAACTTAGACCTTCAGTGGTGTTAAGGTTTTTAGTTCCAGGGTATATGTCTCTGCTAGTTGTATATGCAGACTTAAGATCTCTTTTGTGTATCTTCATAACTGCTTCCAGGATTACATCAGCATTTCCACATAGTGTCAACATATGTTCAACCTTCCAACGTGAATTAATTTGAATTAAATTAATTTGAATTAACATGAATTAATTTGAATTAACGTGAATTAAGTCGAATTAACGTGAATTAATTTGAATTAACGTGAATTATTCTGAACTGACCCTGAATTAATTTGAATTTGTTTCCATTTCTATCTATCATATTTCAAAACCGAACATAGGCAATGGGAAAAACGTTTTTTGAAGATATTTGCTCCCCATATTAACTTAGAGGGTTCATAACGACACTAATCGAAAGATGATTTTTTCCCATCTAATAATATACAAATTAGTACATGTTCAGTTGTAATTCTCATTATTTTTTCAAAAATTCGGCAACAAATCCAATTAGAAAAATATTAAGCCATGGAACTTGAATTAACGTGAATTAATTTTATTTAACGTGAATTAATTTGAATGAACGTGAACTAATTTTAATTAACTTGAATTAATTTGAATTTGAATTTTTGGTGTACACCAAAAATTGTACTTGTTTCCCTCTAGACTTTTATCTGTCGCCCGTCCGTCTGTCCATCCGAGGCCTTAACTACTTCTACAGTTTTCAATGTATTTAGTTCGTGCTTTTTGAATTCGGTAGCCATCTGAGCCAAGAAAAATCTTGACGATTAATGTGCACATGCGCCATATCAACTTTCTTATTGATTAATATATTTTGTTGAAATTTTAACCACAGATACCTAAAGGCAAACCAGGGTTACAGCCCTTTGAATTTTGTTTCGAAATTGGATTCTAGTCATAACTTTTGATTGAGAAGTCTAATCGAAAAAGTACGAATTGTTTTGGATTCTACGCACCAAAATTAATAACAAAAAGTGTTTTCCCGAAAAATTTTGGTGTAGTCGATTTTTGGTAAATAAGGAAGGTTGCCTTTTTTTGCTTCGAAAAAAAATTGTCTCAGATCGACCGGGAAAAAACATTTTTCTTATAGAATGTGGCCTGTAGAATCCATAATTTCAAACAGTTCTAAGATTGGGCTACTAGTTCAAAAGTTACAGCCCTTTGAATTTTCTTTCGAAATTGGTTTCTAGTCTATAACATTTTATTGAAAAGTCTGATCAAAAAAGAAAGAATTGTTTTGGATTCTACGCACCAAAATTAATAAGAAAAAGTGTTTTCCCGAGAAATTTTGGTGCAGTCGATTGTTGGTAAAAAAGGAAGGTTATACGTTGCTTTTTTTTGAGGCCCGCAAAAAAAATTGTCTCAGATCGACCCGGAAAAAAATTTTCTTATAGAATGTGGCCTGTAGAATCCAAAATTTCAAACAGTTCCAAGATTGGGCTACTAGTTCAAAAGTTACAGCCCTTTGAATTTTTTTTCGAAATTGGTTTCTAGTCTATAACTTTTGATTGAGAAGTCTGATCGAAAAATTACGAATTGTTTTGGATTCTACGCACCAAAATTAATAAGAAAAAGTGTTTTCCCGAGAAATTTTGGTGTAGTCGATTTTTGAAAAAAAGGAAGGTTATACACTGCCTTTTTTTTCGGCCGAAAAAAAAAATTGTCTCAGATCGGCCGGAAAAAAAATTTTCTTATCGAATGTGGCCTGTAGAATCCATAATTTTAAACAGTTCCAAGATTGGGCTACTAGTTCAAAAGTTACAGCCCTTTGAATTTTGTTTCGAAATTGGATTCTAGTCATAACTTTTGATTGAGAAGTCTAATCGAAAAAGTACGAATTGTTTTGGATTCTACGCACCAAAATTAATAACAAAAAGTGTTTTCCCGAAAAATTTTGGTGTAGTCGATTTTTGGTAAATAAGGAAGGTTGCCTTTTTTTGCTTCGAAAAAAAATTGTCTCAGATCGACCGGGAAAAAACATTTTCTTATAGAATGTGGCCTGTAGAATCCATAATTTCAAACAGTTCCAAGATTGGGCT
>NW_022171302.1:0-7325 GCF_008802855.1 Photinus pyralis | reverse complement strand
TTGAATTCTACATTGTATTGAACTTTTAATAGCTTGAGGAAGTCTGGGTCCAGAATATTGCCCTTAAGAAGAGATAATTTATACATTAATTAATTTGGAGGACTCAAACCATAGAGTAAGCAAACGAATCAATGATTAAAGACGACCGTTTTTGTTAATAAGAAGCTTTTTGTCGACGTTGATTAGAAATGAAGTAGGGATTATTCAGTTGAGATTTTGCATTCATTCGGATTTGGGGCGCGATCAGTGTGTAGTCCAAAATAAATTTTCTACGAACTTTGGCCTACTGGAGAGTTAACCGTACTGCTCCAAAGAGCCCAATTTTAAAGAGAAAATCATTTACACAAACAGAATTCAGTCATCTCTAATCGCTAACCGCTAGGGAGCGTTTCTCGAATTGAGTCGATTTCCTTAATGTCCCATGACTTCTTTTATTATTAGAGATAATTTATTTTGGCGAAATTTTTTTTAGACCCCTTTTTTATGTAGTATCCATTGCGATACACCGTTTTTATATGGAGGTTTGGCTTTACTTATACGACCCTAAACTATATTTTTTTTTGGAGTTTTTGAAAAAAGTGTAAAATTTATATTATAAATATTGTTAGCAAATTGCAGTATTGCATTATCAAAATATTTTTTATTGCAGACATCTAGGTTTCCATGGCGAACAAAAGATGGCAGGATTGTGTAAAAAGAGGATTGGTTATTTGGAAATGTTTATTAGTTTTAAATTTCAAATAACACACAAAAAACAAAGAACGTGAAAACACACGCGAATAAAAATTTAGGAAATTTTACGCTCTTTACAAACTATAAAATATATAGGGCGGTCCATATGAAAAAATATAGTTTAGGGTCGTATAAGAAAACCAAACACCCTGTATAAAAACTCTGTATCGCACTGGATTCTACATAAAAGTGCTTTAAGGAGGATTATCTTTAATAATGAGAAGTTATGGGGTATTAAGGAAATCGACTAAATTCGAGAAACGCCCTCTAGCGGCGATTAGTGATATCTAAAATCAACAGCCGTCTGTGTGACCAAGTTCGGGTGCGAATATATTCGATTTTTCGAAATATTGACTAGTACTAGTCTAATGTATGCTTTTCATGCTTTTAGGAATGTTGTTTTTATTTTCACTTATTGGGTTTCTGACGAGGTTTCGGAATAATTTTTTGTCATTGTTAATTAATTGTGTGTTTATTAGAAACATTTGTGCGACCCGGATAGAGTTTTCATGTCAGATTTGTCTTTTCGTGTCCAAGAATTTAATGAAAATTGGTGTAGTTGATCCTTTGGAATTTTCGGAGGTTGATCGAGGACCCAAATAATGAACTTAGTCAATATTGGGATTTTTCAATTTTGATTTGTTTCAGCTAGCTGGACATGCGTTTTGTGGGTGGTGTATTTGACTGCATGTCATTTCACACAGCACTATAAAAGTTGAACTTCCTAGCGAAAACTGTAAATAGAAAAAATAGTAACTTGGATCTATTTCATTATTGATTTTTTCGTCAATACATATATTCAAAGCTTTATAGTAATTTTGCACTTTGCAAACAAGTTAAAATCCATTTCTAGGAAAAAATAAAGGAAACATTTTCATTCAACCCATCATCACAAAAAAATTAAGTAAACAGTTAGCCGTGGATAGTAATTATATATTATTATTGCAAAGAAGGGATGATCAACCTCTTTATTTGCAAAAACCTATTGCACCTTTCAAAACGATATCAATTGTGCCCTCTATTTCTAACCCTAAAATCAATTTCCTTTCTACTAAGCCCTCTTTTCGCTATTTATAAACCCTTAACATAACCGTCATTACCAACTTAAATCAACCGGTTTAAACTAGGAACTAACTTTTGAATAAGTCGAGTTTATTCCCGAGGTTGTTAGTAAGAAATCTGTGGCAAGTTGAACCCACAATCTTGTAAATAATTAACCAGGTACTTTTATTTACCATTACTTTAGCTTAAGGAGCTCATTATTTACTATAATAAAAACAGAACCTGCCTTATCTGTTCCGTGCGTATTCGATTAAAGAAAAAAGCACTGAGCTTTCGTCAACGCTCTCTAAAGCTCGTTTTAGTTATCCAATTTCATATTCAGCAATGGACATTTCATGGGAAACAGGTCATCTGTTGTGGAGTTCTACAAGCAGCAAATGCAGATAAATTTAAAATTGTCATTATACGCTTCAAAAACTGAAGCTTTAATTTAAAAACGTTATAGTGGATTCTTTTACTTAACGGCAGCAAAAGTTCCAGTATTTCTAATAAGCTTTAATATTGACTAAAGTGACAGTCCAAAATCAGATTTTTGTCACTGCAGTTACTCTGTGGGAAAAGCTTTATACAAGCTGTTCAACTTCAATATTTTATTTATTTCGTTTTCATATTTGGAAACGCGCTCATTGAATAACTAATTTGGAATAGTTTCCCTTAGCACTTTGTGTATCACAATTTCGATTTTACTCTTCCCACGTGTAAATTGAAGAGAAAAACGAAACGAGTATAAAGCGGCTTGGAATCACACTCAGAGAAATTGAGAACTTTCCCCGAACGGTAATGAAAGTGAAATGGAATATTTCATTTAATCTTAAGTTAATTTTTGCGGTGAGCGAAGTCGCGGTCACAAACTAAAAGTGAATTTCTCCTTTATTGGATTTTTTAATGTATAGGCATAATTAGATTTTAACTGGAAACTGTGGTATCAAGAAAGAAATCATGATCACAGGGACATTTGAAATTGAAAGACGCTGAGGTGTGTTTCAGTATCAACTCATTTACTATTCATTTTACATTGTCAAGTTCTAACCCAAATTTCATTTCAGTCCTAATAATAAGATTACTCTTTCATTAAAACTAATTCATTTAGAAGACGTTAGAACTGTTTACAGTTTTCGGTTACATAATTCGATAAGCTAATTGAATTTGGTGTAAGTTCCAAGACCTTCAAAGGGTTAAAATTATGATAAGTCATTATCATTTCTACGTTCACGTATATGGTCCATATATAAACATGCGTGACTAAACGTGCTTGCAAATTTTACAAAAATAGTCGTTTAAGGTTCTTATACGGAATGTTCGAAAAAATTTCTCTTAAACTTATAGATGCTGTCCGTTTTACCTAATATGGGAAAAAGAATGCATTTTTTATCATAAATTGCTATCATAAAAATCTCTTCCATACTTCTAAAATTCCTTTAAAGCAGACATTCATAACACAAAAATTAGAAATCAGAATGTAATAACGCCGCTTATACACAAAAGCTCATTCTTTTCAAAGAACATTGTCATACTGTATTACAAAAATGTATAAGTTCCCCCAAGTCAATTTAACAAACGAAATATTCACTCGATTATTTAAGACAGAAACCTCCATTTTATTACATAGTCTTTGTTCAATAAGATGTTATATGGCTATATTTATTTCTTGTTATATAGCTAGTGATATTTATTAAGAAGTAGACAGACATGTATTATTTTATCCCATGTCTACTTTTAAATGACAAAATCTCTTCTGAAGGGCGCCTAATTTTATGCAACCAAATTCTTAAAACAAAAAGATCTAGCTGTCATATTAGGTAATTTGAATATTGTTGACTTTACAGAAAATAAATCTCTTACGCTCCCTAAACTGTTACCGGCACTATACCGATTGACAATATCAACTTTTTTTTTAGTTGAATACATAGCACACGAACGAAAATAATACGGAAGTCAAAGCAACAATATTCAAATTAATTAATAAGACATATAACAGCCACTGAGGCCAAAGCATATTTCCGAGCCCAGTCCTCATTTATGGCCACCGTAGTACCAAAAGTGTTGATGGAAAAACCAGCCCTTAATGATTTCGAATGTTAATTTGTTGCTATAAGAGTGAATAAATTAATAACAAATAAAAAATTGTCAGGTTGCCTTTTGCTGTGTTGTTACATTTCTGAAATGTTTACCATTCAATTCGTGCAAAGATTCATTTATTTAACTACAGATCTCATTAGGTTATGGGCCTTGCAAGAATTTTTGTTGGAACTTCGTTGTGAACGATCGTAACGGAAATGTGTCGTGCGCATAGTTTTAGTAGGAGAACTTAGTTACTATCGTCTGAGTTATTTGTCATGGACGTTTTGATACTTGACACTTTGGCATATGCCTGGTATAGCCGTCTCTCCCAGAATTTAGTCAACTGTCGTGTAGGGATGGGTCCCTGGTAAGAACTAACAGGGGTGAATCCCCATCACTTTTGTTGCCATTGCGATGGACCGCGATATATGCCAAACAATGTGGTGGGGGGGGGGAGGTTGCGGGATCGGCTAACTGAGTGTTGTCCGACCGGAAAGGGTATGGCCACAGCTTCGCCACTGGAATATCTGCATTAGAGGTAACTCTGCTTCCTAGTGATAGCTTCTCCCCCGACGTTCCATTGGTTTCCGATGCCTCCATCCTTTGATCGTGTTGTATAGCAGCATTTTCAAGCTATCCGGTATACTCTTCTCTAGTATGAAGCTCCGGATTCCGTGGGTAACTTTGAATGCGTTGGCTATTGTCTTTCACTGTGTTGTGTCTACTGAGTGGGCTACTTATGTACGCTCCCATATTTATATTTTATCTTCATGGTTATCTCCCTCCCTGCTGTTGTGATCTTTCCTCCTTCTTCGTATTAGGTATTGTTTTCTGAGTCTCTTATAATCATGTAGCTCTTTTCGTTGTTTATTTGTAGGTCTGCCATTTCCAGGTTTGCTGCGCTTTGGACGAAATCCTCGAGATCTTCTAACTGAACCACGACTACAAGTAAGAATACTCCTCCCTTTTCTTCTCCCCTGCTAGAAATTTCACATCCCACCATTCAGTTCTCCCGCTTTGCTTCCCTGTCCTTTCCTTTTTGTTTGCTTCCTACCCCCACCTCCATACTTTCCCGTTACCATTTTGTGGTCCGATCGTATTTGCTGAATGTGTTTTCCTCCCTCAGGCCATGTAGTAGATAATAATAATGACTCAATGGGGCGAAGTTCAGACTGGAATAAACCGTGTTATTCCGTCTGCTCTACCACTCAACCCCCTACATATACAATTAACAACAAGAGACCAAGACATAAACATGTACCATGTTCCTAAGCTCGCTGCCATTCACGTTCTCTTGCTCGAGCTTGAGCATTTTTTCCTACCCTTTGTCGTCCCACCCCTCTTCCCTTCCGTCTAGTCTGCCTAGTTGTGCATTGAAGTCACCCAATATGATGCCTGGGCATCTTCCGCTCCTTTGCTCTATTATGTCACTCAGCTTCCTTCGCTTGTCCTCTTTTGTTCGAGGGGATGTCAGATGTGGCATCCTTTAACCGTTAGTCTTCCTATGCTCGTCTTGATTTGCGCCATAGATTTACTCTTCGAGTTTCTCAACCTCAATGCGAACGAACAACACCAATTTGACGGCCCTTCCATTTACTGATAAGGGAGCCACCATTTGCTGACACTGGGCCATGCATCGTAACTTTCTAGCGCAAATAACTATTTTTGCCCCTTCAGAGTTATATGCTCTCACTTTTAATTAACTTATTACCTTCAGCATTTTTGTGTTTATGATCTTGCGACCTCTGTAAAGTTATGATAGAGTTTACTCACTGAGTAGCTTAATACGAGTATGGCGAGGCCCTTCAGGCATTATTCAGTTCTTCGCATTCCGAGCTATGAAGCTTGGGAGTTTTCTTTTGCTTGCAGATTGTATCGAAATCCGGGAAATGGGCTCACTTCTCTGGATGACATTTCCTTTTAAATGAAGGTAAGCGTTGTCTTTGTTATGTTTTACTTGTATTTGGTCATATATGTACTCGTTTGTGCTCAGAACGTCAATTTATTTGTGGAGACTGATGTGTTAAAATTTAGTTGTCTCACTCAATCAATGTTGATTGGGGGTTAATCAAAGTGGGAAACTTCAATTGTAAAGACAAGTTACTAAAATGTGTGTGAATATTTGGGGGAGTTTATTTTTGATTGAATATTTGTTTGACAATAAACCCGTATTTATCGTGGTACTTAAATTGACTTGTACTCTTTTTGATCCCCTCGTATCTTCTCAATTTCATACGAGCAGAGGTAAGCTAGAAATTGAGTGGCGCTCAACCTTGGTAACGGCAACGAAGATTCCGAAGATCATTCTATCCAGAACGAACTACCACTGTACAAAATTCTCAAGCTCTCATTTTGTGTATTACCCTGAGCTAGTTGGCCGTTTATACGGCGGGTTTTTGAGAAATTATTTATTGTGCCTACACTATTTTATAAACAGTTCTGAATAAACTTTTAACTGCAACATCGATGTATTTTGCTTGTAGTCCGGGCGAAAATTTTGAGATCTTAACATCTAACGGCAAATTTTGAGACATTTTGGTGTTTTTAGGGTAATTGGACTCTGCTGAATCCGATTTTTCCTGTCACCACCTCGAAATCCGGCTGCTAAAGCCCCACATCAAGATGGCGCCCAAAATACCGACTAAAACTCACTATAAGATCGTTTTCTTGTTGTAAACAAAAATATTATCACGATTTGTATCTAGTACATACGTTTTACTATTTATTACTATTTTATAAAAAAAATGTGCAGTCAGGATGGCGGTCAAAATGGCGGTAGAAACTTGGGTTAACTAATTTCTTTAATTGTGAGGAAACTTTGCATTTTTTTTTATATGGGAGTGGTACAAGCTGGTTAAAATGAGTTTGTCTATCCGCCATTGTTAATAATAATTTTCGAAAAAAAGAAATCAAAATGGTTCCCAAAATGCCGGTATGTTTATGACTTGATATTTTAATAGCAAATTATCGAAATTTTTGTGAGTGCAGAGAAGTATTAATAATTTAATTTTACAAATAGAACGCCAAATATTGTTTACACCGCGTTTAAAACACGCCCGTAATTACCTAAGGATCTTCTAGCACGGCGACAACGCGAATCCGCTGGCTACAGATGCGAGAAACGTCTGGCAAGTTTTAACTAGTTTCAAAAATGTGCCAAATTCTTGACAGAACAGCTTCCTAGCTCAACTCTTCACCGTTTAAAGTCTTTGAACGCTTTTTACTCTTGTGTTACTAATACTAATTACTAATAATTCATATATTGTCTATGATGACAGATTTATATCTTTTATGCCTAATGAACATTTGCAAAATTTCGACGAAATCATAGTAACCGTTTTTGCGAAAAAGTTCTTTTAGTTTTTTAACTTTGACATTTTTTTTCTCAGTTTTTTTATTATAAAACCTGCCACAATTTTTGTAGATTATACACGAGAGAGTTGAAAAACACTTACTTCTCAAATTTTACA
>NW_022171301.1:0-46254 GCF_008802855.1 Photinus pyralis | reverse complement strand
AAGAAGTCCACGAAAATTAACTAAACTCAAACTTCCTGAAAAGAAGGTGGTCGATGAAAAAATGGATACGTCTCTGTACAATAATTAATTGCAATACACTCCCGACAAGGACTACCAATACACTTAAAAGTCCATGTTAATTAAGTGTAACCGAACGGTTTAATTAAACGGTGGATGCTTTCGAAATGACAAGTTAACATACAAAACGCTACTTTGAATTATGCTGGTTTCCGAAGCTCTAAGTCAAAAGTATCATTTTAGCCTGAGAAAAGGTTAATCACTGTTGCACTTGGCAATAATTTTTGTGTACTTATTGCCCACCTGGACTTGTAACGATGCCGATCTAATTTTTCAAATCAGAAATTTTTCGAACGTTAACGATTACGAAAGCAAAGCTAAAAATTTCCGTGAGTCACGAGGCGGGTTGGGCACCACACACTTGGTCCATATTAATATTTGTTTTACCCACGCTAAACTTCCTCCTCCGTTCTCATCTTTACGATTACAGAGAGACAAACAAATATTTTCATTTTGATAAACGATGCATTTACGTGACGTCTGATGATGCGAAAGTTTGGTCGGTATGTTTTCCCAAACTGATAAAGTCTCAAGATGGGGGGGGGGCCTTCATTTTCGAGTACTTTAACAGTTTTGAGCGGTTAATCTTCATTAAACTGACATAAAAATTAAATCTCCCGAACGTCGTGGGCGTGTGAAAGAGAAATCGCGACCGCCACCGGCTATTTTAATACCAATCTCTATGTATATGCATTGCCACCTGAAAATGATCGTGAAAAATAACGGCAATTATGCGAGGAGGAAATGATTTTTCTTCTCGCGATTTCGCGTTATAGATGACAGTTATTACGGCTGTACTTTTTAAGCGTTTTTATTTAGATGTAGACGTTCTAATGACTTGCTATTTCGACAAAACGTTTTTTCACATTTTTGCGCATATTTGTTCTTTTATTCAGAAAAGGTACTTGTGATGTCTTGGATATTTCCACTGGTATGTCAGTTCTTCCATGTGAAAGTGTATAATTTGGTCTTTACAAAATCAATCGCTTAAAAATTTAAACAAAAACTCTAGGTATGATTGGCCAGCACCAAATCCACCCTTGGTCATGTTGAGAATGAGGTTGGTATAACGGCCCACGACTAAAAAATGAAATGAAATAAACTGCAAATTTGATATTCTGGTTTTTCTCAGGGTTCGCTTATTTTTAGGGAATTGATCCTGAAGTAAAACGACTTTTATTTTTTAAAGTGTAAAACCATACGTCTGACAAAGAAAAACCAGAAGATCAAATTTGCTCAAAAATGAATGAACATTTTAAAAATAATTTTTATTTTAAGGGAAAGCAGTGGCGTAGTATTTTTTTCTTCAAAAATATTCAATGCAAATGTCGTACGGATGCCACTGGTAGAGAAAATAAAAACTTTTGCACATCGGAAAATGCATCGTGATGCATAGAAGACATGTTTATTTCATAAAGATGTCTACAATACAATATTTTTTAATGGCCCACAGTGGAATACGGTGACTTGTGGAAGTGAAGGAGATGACAGGAAACAGGAGATCTGTCAGTTTCCTAGTTTAAAATTGTATCACGTAAAAGCGCGTTTTTCTACTCCTATGCTGATGACATTGGCTACCTGTACTTAAATGATTGTCATTTCGATAGTGTATGAAACTCGTATTGAATGGCTCGTTTCGTAATTCTCATACTCGTGTCTTAAAAGCCATCATTAAATGCTCATTGCATAATATACTATTTCTTCAGTGGCTAACCTATCCATTTCTATTGAAAAAGCTCGAATAGGCCCCTACCGCACAAGTGGATCTGTTAAACTTAAAGTAGAAATTTCTTTGACATTTCTTCTATACTTTTGTGGCGATTCAAAAATTGATTTTATAAGTTATGGAGTGCATCCAGTAATTTTAAATCGATAGACTATTTAATTTATTTCAGCTGCATTATAGTAGATTTTTCATAACATTTCTTACACCGATTTTTTTTGTAAAACCGCTAGGCATATTTGGAACTTTTTGCATATTTTGAATCCCTTATAGAAATTGAGACATGTTAGCACAGATTTAAAGAAGCGGGAGCAGTCCCAGTATTGGGTGTCGTAACTCATTTGGTTACAGTTTTTTACCAACTCTGTGACCGGCTCTTCATGGCGAAAATGTTAGTTTACAAACAACAAGTCAGTACACATACACACACCCAACATATTCATAATTTCCACATGTTCAAATAATGATCGAAAAGATCAAGACCATGTAATCGAAACAAAAATTTAGCAAGCATATACCAAAAATGAACACCATATCAAACTAAAGGTTAACGGCATCAAACACATGAATCTGCATAGAGGATAAATCAAGTAGACCTCAAAATCAAAGATTGAAACCCACAAAAAACATAAAATGCTGCATACAAATAAATGCAAACAATACTACCTAACACAAAATAACAACACACATTTACGGAGCGATGCTTTTGTGATTGATAGCTATTAGGAAGATGCCAAAAACGTAACCCGAGTTGGTGGTACTCTGCAGATGGCGCAGAGGGCGGTTGCCTGTTCTCAAAAATGTGTGCATCGTCGTAGGTCCTACATACAGGGTGGAATCTCTCACACCAGATATTCTCTGGTGAATTTCTCGGTAATAGCATTGAATAAAAACACTATTTTTTATTCAATAGTAATAGTCACTTCTTTCTTCTTTTATAGACCCCAAAATTGTTGATTTTATCTCTGTTTCTCTTTACTAGCTTTCTTTTCACGTTCTCAATGCTCTTCTAATTTTAACAATAGAACCTACATCATTGCTGCTCTGAGATCCATTGTCGCAACGAAAACAAAAAAAATTCCTAACATCTGCTGAATCAATATTCTTACTGTGACTTCATAATTAATAACTGTCGGCAAGAAATATTCCAAAATTGGTAAACGAAAAGTCGAAAATGAAAAAGATCATTTTTACCACCCGGACGTTAGCAGGGATGTTTTGTATGGGGATAAAAAATGAGTCCCCAATTTGTTGACGGAAATACACATTTTGAAGAACCAGGAATCCGAATCAAACAAAATCTCGATGAAATCGGTTTGCCGGTCTGTCTGTGAGAGGCGGATTTAGGCAGGGCCTTTAAGGGCTGGAGACCAATCCAGGGTTCCGTGCAATCCGAGCTCCAAAAGAAAAACAAGATACGATTTGCAGTAGGGGAATCGAAACGCAACTTTTAATGCTGCTCATATTCAATAGCACTGATCCTTGAACTCGTAAAAATTGATTGGAGAAGGTTTGACATCGCTATGTCTTAGCGTTCTCGAGTTAGACGAGGAACAGGCGAACAGACAGACAGACAAAACCAAAACATAAGGAGAACTTCTTTCGAAAAAATTCTACAAAACTTGAAAGCCTCAAAGCCTTATTCTTTATTCTATTTTAATGAAATCGCCGTACGCCTGCAATATTCTACGCTACTCACCCCAAGCCAGCGGGTGACGTGTTGAAAGTCAATGGCACTATAACTTTCACAGACCTAGTTCTAAAAATAGATCAGTGGGTTTTTCTGAAGAAATGATAAAAATAGAAATGAAGATGTTTTTCGATAACCCGACATTCATGTAAATAGGGCCCCCTGAAAATATTAGCCCAGGGTCCGCTGTGGCGTCGGTCCGCCTATGCTGTCTGTACTTTCATTTCCGGCTAAACTGTTGAGCCGATTGGAACAAAATTTTTGGTACACATTCTTATAGACATAAAAGGAAAAGCTTTGGACAGAACGCGCATATGCAGCTGTGCGGGTGGTATCTGTGCTAGCCCCAGCAGTAATCACATAAGAGGGATAATTATTTAATAATTTTAATTTTAACACGTTGCTATAGAAATCTATGGGTGGACGAAGTCCACAAATGAGATTTCTGAATAGCAAGAAAGATGAGTGGCAATCTAGTTAAAATTATTTCAAAAAATGATTTGCACCAATTGTAATTCGGGGTGATTATTTTTTAAACTGTCTTCAAAATGTTGAGGAAGTACTACGATTGACAGATAATACTGTTTAAAAAATAATCACAATAGCAACACATGAAACATACGATTCTATCGGCAAATATAGTGCACAAAATATTTAAAATGACGTTTCACGTACACACAGGCGATGCTCTAGGTATACCAGGGGTCTTCAAACTTTTTAACCGCAGGGCCACCTTAATTGCTTCTCAATTTCTCGACGGCCAGAACGTATCGACTTATCATATTTTCAACCGTATTTAAGAATAGCTGCAATCATTCTTGCAGACTTCGTTAGCAGTGAAATGATGCGAAGTTATATTAACGTAGTACTGCTAGCGCCATCTCTTGTTTTTATCTTTATAAACTTCTGATTATTAGCT
Organism: Photinus pyralis; assembly: GCF_008802855.1. Lineage (NCBI taxonomy): Eukaryota > Metazoa > Arthropoda > Insecta > Coleoptera > Lampyridae > Photinus > Photinus pyralis. The sequence continues at coordinate 41,844 of NW_022171301.1, read as the reverse complement.
TCCTTGCATGAGATAGGGTAGCTTTTGCGATCACCGTTTTTTATACATCTCAAAATTTCATCAAATGTCAACGTTTTACATCATTTTAAGCAACTTTTAAAGAATAAAATTTTTTTCCGTCCGTACGTATGTGCGTATATTGGCAATTTTACGAGGTAACGGCTCGACGGATTTGGTTGAAATTTTGGATATGTATATTAGGCATACGGAAACGGAATATAACGGATTTTTGAAAAAAACAGCATCTAACTCTTTCTTTCAAAAAGCAACCTAAAATTTTGATTAAGGTGTTCGAAAGACCTTATTTTTGTATGTACAACGTACAAAAACTGTGCCATGTTTAATTACAAAAAAAAACAGAAAAAAATGTGAAAGTTAAAAAACAAAATTTTTTTTGCCAAAACTAAATTAATTCTAATTAGCAATTGCAATTATTAATTATATGTTGCCCTGTGACATTCAAATCAAAAAAATAAATAAAAGCAATAGATAAAAACATGAGCAAAAATTTAAAAAAAGCGGTCACCCATCCAAGTGCTGAGCGGGCCCGACGTTGCTTAACTTCAGTGATCGCACGAGAACCGGTAGTATTGGCGTTGTCGAGAAAATGACTGTTCTAGGGAAGAAATTGCACAAAAAGAGCGCACAAAAAGGATGAGAATTTCGCGATTTGGGGCTTAGGGCGCTTTGTTATATCACTAAACAATTTTCGCATGCTTGACGGGAAATGCGTCAAGATCGCAGAGGGAAAATGCGTTGAAGAAGGAACTCAAAACAAAGGAATTTTCAATTATGTACCAATAAATTAAAGCACAAACGACGGGTTTAATGGCAATCGTTTGTGCTTCGTTTGTGCTCGTTTGTGCCGTATAACAAAAGTCAGCAAAACCAACCATACACACAATTTTTTAACAATTGTGTCCTTAATCTTGAGTATTTTAATTAAATTTCAATGTGTATATCTGTCAGTTTGAGTAACCATCCATCTTCAATAAATACTCCACCTTCCACTGTCAACATTGTTGCATTATTAAGGATAATAATAAAAAAAAAATAATAATAATTTATTTCCAACAGCAAAGCCTATTACAGGAAATTTGAAACGATAAACAAAATGAAAATACAAACTTATAATCCTCAGCCTCCTCAGCTTTATAGTTTTTTAGTGTTGTCCGTGGTGTACGGGTACTTTGGACATTAAGGATGGACGCTATTGATTTTCTTAAAGCTGGTTCAACAGGAACAACAGTTATCGGACTTCGAGTGAAGCGGAAACAGGAAAAACTGCGGGTTCAATATAATAGAAATCAACATACTTCATTCCCTAGGTTATACTTATATCGAGTTCGCACTTTCGCTAGATTATTCCCTATGCCTCTTAGAAGTGTAATAATTCAATATTAGAACAAAATGTACCCAAAATTTGGAGTTGTAAAAGCTTTCAAACGCATTATCTTGGTGCTGAAATGAAAGAGTACCTACATCACGTGCACATTTGATAACCGCATGTGTGTGATTCAAAGATGTTAAATTATTTTTCTGATGCCACATGGATTTTGATCAAAACATGTCAAAATCGTTATTCTTGCACTGAGATCGATGGGAAAAAGTCCAACAGCATGATGCATCGTCTCAATGACCAACACATGAATTTGATGCATGTTTGGCGACCACATGGACTTTGATCAAAACATGTGAAAATGGTTATTCTTATTCATGTACCAAGATCATTGGAAACAAAATTAATAGCATTATCTCAATGGCCAACACATGAATTTGATGCAAAAATTCTGAAATTTAATTTTGATTTTTGCAATTCCATTCTAGTTGACTCGTCGATTCTAGTCGACGCCAGCTTTTACAGTTTTTCTTCTCACCACTAAACTTGCATGGTATTCGTTCAGAAGTTTTGAAATAAGTAGTGCGATAACGTTCATTCTTATATTTCAATATTATTAGATCGGTAATTATTTTCTTAATATTGTTATCATTGTGATCATCATAATCACGCTACCTCGTTTTATTATACGTAATATAATATGATAACATTTATTTAATAATGAAGATTTTAAAATCAATTAACGTGTACATCTTGTAGGTATGTATATCTACTACACAAAAAAAATAACCTGAGAGTCGGAAACGTTTCGTTAGGGTCCCTATACTCTATTCGAATTAATTTTTTTTTCAAATGTTTGTAATAGTGCTTCCGCCTTCTAGTTTTGTATAATTTAATAGCCCTTGAACAAATTTGAAAATAAAAAAGTAATTGAATATAACTTCAACAATGCATTCTAATTAATAACCGCCGCAATAAGGCGGACCTTTAAAAACTTTTTTTTTATTAAAGAGATAAAAAAAATAAAAAATACTGTTTCTTTAAATATCAAATGGCTGATTTTTAAAGTAACCCACCAGGCCAACAACCCCCTTATGCGCAACCCATACTGACCTAAGAATGTGACAAAACATCAATACTCAATTTCTGATCGTCTTTGGAAAGGTTATTACACATCTTGGAAAACATACAATGCCTGAGTATTATTTTTTTTAACTAAGAAAGATATCAAATGAACTGATAAATGTGGTTGTTGTAAAAGCTACGGAGAATCCTAATATCGTTTTTTTAAATAATTTTAATTGTTTGTTCCACACTCTAAGCTATTTTGAAAAATAAAGAAACGTGTAAACAAATATAGAAAACGAGGTCCTGGGTATGACTAGGTATAGTATGTGCAAAACCAAATTTGGAAACTGGCGCTACATTTGCTTTTATTCCAAGTGGCTATGTATCAAATTTCATTTAAATACCTCCATAAATAAGAAAGTTTGCAATTCGGTTTGTAAATGGTCGAGATGCGCAAAGGGCACTGTGAATGCTGATCGATTAGGCTCAACTTTTGGAATTGCGTTTTATATGGCTAAAGCCATGCGCATATTGAATTTCATGCAAGTCTTCTTTATTTTTTTCGACCTACATTGACAATTCACGAACTCCGATTCTACAAATTTGTTATTGAGGAAATCGAAAGTGTACTTTTGTACTTTTCGTAAGCGCCACCTTAAGTCGGAAATCGTTAACATCTTTTCTTTAGGAGCTCGTTAATTAAATAATACTCGAGAAAATGAATGAATATATGCGCAAAAGGAATACACTATAGGTACTGAAGTAACGTCATTTTCGTGGGAGTATTCTTAAAAAAAAGCGGATAATTTTAAAGGGTAACTTTGTTCTTTATAGTTTAAGAAACTCAAAAAATCCGGAAACGTTCAAATCCTTTCACCATAATAGCTGGGTTTCGAGGTATAAACCTAATTGCGCTGCCGCGCTGAACTACATACTACATCATTAATTATAAAATGTTTTTCATTCACTTTTAGTTCTTCCGAAAGCAAATGTCCCTCTTCAGTCCATCAAATGCAAGACTAAACATGTTGTCTTAGTCCACAGAGTACAAACAAGTTGTAAATCAGCATATTGTGCTGTGTGCATGATGAAAGCGCATCTTTGGTAATACAATTTTATTAGTAAAGTTTAAAAAATTATTGATCTCACGAGTAATCTAACTCAAAATAAACTAGAACCTGCACATCTACACTATAGCAGAAACCTTTTAGTGAAAATTTCGCTATTGTAATTGCTGCGGGAATATAATAGCCTATTTTGTTCAAAAATGCGCTAAAAAAATCTACACATCATCAATTCAACCCCCTTATATACAAAAAGCTTGCTGCAGAGTTGTAAAGAAAACTGATGTTGAAAAAAGGAAAGAGTTAGCTTAGAAAGGCTCCTGTCAACGTTGGGGTATTTTATTCCACAATCAGTTACGAAAATTAATGCATCTGCAGTGATTGTTGTTTTGCCAAAAGCTCAGACAGAAGTGTTGGAAGTTGGAACGTTTTCATCGCGTATAAGAAACATTTAAAATAATGACTAGCGTTATGTCAGTCTTCGATTCCCGCATTTACATACATATTATACAAATATGTAGATGGTGAGGAATTACCATACGTAGGGTTAGCCAGGTCAATTAAATCACGCCGCTTATCCAACAGGTTGTGAAAAATTTAATCCCGCTCTCATGTTCAGGCGGCTATAATTTGAAGGAAGCTTGAAAAACAAGTCGAAACCACGCTGGTAACGTAAATAAAAAAAAAACGAAAATACCATAATAATCTGAATTAGAAGCAGGTGTCTTAGTCAATTGGCTATTAATAACTCCATTTTTGTTTGGACCCGCTCTCGCGGAAAGTCAACGCTTTTAAAGATCTCTGATTCATACGAAAATAACTCGCCTCTCGAAACATTAATTTGAAAAACGTGAGCGGCGTTCAAGATTCAGTTCGGAGAGGGAAAACACTTGACCAAACGTTGACGTCAACTGACCACATGTGTGATTGTTTAAAAGATGGTGACCAGCTGTTAGATGTAATACTATTTTAAGGTGTTTAAAATGAAAAAATATGTGAAGGCAGGTTGTATTAGTAGAATTTATAATGATATTGTCCGTGTGCAACTCGTTAGCGAGATATCTATAGCTCGACGACTGTTTGATATTCATTATAATGTCAATCTGAGATCAAATGCACCGCAACATGTGTGCAACCATTTCACCTCCTCGTGTGAGAAAAACAGCATTTATTTTCATTAAACATTATCTTTTAGCGTCGATTACTATTTAAAACGTGCTCACTCGCGTTAAAACAGGTGCTTTCCTATTCAAATTATTAAATTATCCATATTTACTTACGCTCCTAAAATATTATCACGGCAGCAGTTTTAAAACACGTGTTAAGTACTTCTCGATTTGCTTTAACAAGACCATCCCTGCTTTTATTATTATGTCACCGCACGAACTGTTAATTATAAGGCAGACTCTGTCAAATTTAATTAGCATTGCATTTTGGTTGTCACTAATTCGTGCAGCCGTTGAGCTTTCGCAATTTTTACAGTACCTCATCTGGTACCGGTTGCAAAATCCAAAGGAAGACGATTAGCATATTGCCAATAATGTATGGCCATAAATAGGATTCATTTAATTACCTGTTTGTCACTCTTTTCGCTTTCATTAATTATAATGTTATACAATTTACTCGTTAACACAGATTTTAAAAGAAACGCGCTATACAACTGCTGCAAGTTCCTGGTGCATTTTCACCAAAAATTTACTTTTCAATTAGAAAACTAAAAATGAATATATTATTAGCAGTGGCTGATTATTCATAAGGCACATTAAGTTCAAATATTTGGAGGGGCTGCCGTAGGTCATGTTCTAAATAAGATTTAGTTTAAGAGCAGTGTAGGAGAACGTTGCATTAATATAAGTTCGAATAGTTTATTAGTGAAATACAGAAATTCGCAAGCAAAGATTAATTTCGTTACGAGTGGAATAAAATCGCACAGAATATTCTGATCAAGAATTGCGTCTAATGAGCTATTACATAAGAAAGGGATGAAACTTCTTTTCGTTTAAAAATGTATTATTTTCTCTTGAAACAAATATGCAACTTCTTGACCAGCTCAAATAATTATATCTAACAAAAGTTTCCCTCTTTACTACTTACAAAATTCTGAATTCTCTTTGTCACTTGCTACCAAAATAAAAACCTCAAATGGCCACAACATAAATACTTTTTTTCGGTTGCCAGATGCACTCTCTTTTACAGAATATTTGACAAATGTATTTAACTAAACCTTTGCCTATATGAATAGCCTTTAAATGAATTTTTAGCTTCTTAGCATGAGCTAGGTAGCTATTGCGATCACCGCTTTTTGGATATGTCAAAAATTTCATCAAATCTCGACGTTTCCATCATTTGAAGCAACTTTCGAAGAATAAAATTGTTTTTCCGTCTGATGTACGTGCGTATACGTTACAATTTTCCGAGGTAACGACTCGACGGATTCAGTTCAAATTTTGAATATGTATATTAGGCATACAGAAACGAAAAATAACGGGCCGGATTTTTGAAAAAAAAATGTTGGGAGTGCCGCAACGGCATCGAACTTTTTTTTTTAAAAAGCAACTTAATATTTTAAATAAGGTATTCGAAAGACCTTATTTATTTGTGTACAACGTACAAAAATTGTGCCAGGTTTTATTAGCGCTGAAATATAATCTGCATGCAAAGAATTGTGACACAAAGCTACTTTTTTTCAAAAACGCACTAAAAATAAAAAAATCAATAGACAAACATATACTGTATCTAGTATTTAAATGTATCTAGGGGAGAGAATGGTACCGATTATTTTGAGCTCCTTTGGCGTATTCTTTTCCCTAATTCTTGTTCATTCTTTTAGGGGTGGAAATTTCCAAGCATAAATGTTATAAGATCGTAACTGCGTAGAGGCAAGTTTGGATTTAAATGTTTGTACATTTTTCTCGAATTTTCGTTGTAAATGTGATAGATTTTGGGTTTCAGGGTAGATCCGTTTGGATTTTGAACCCTAATGGTAGTTGTAGGGTGTCTAAATTTGTCCGATAAAAAGTCATATGTGTGCAATTTCACTAATCAAATTTTAAACCGTGTTTTCTGCATCATTCAAGTTTCAATAGCTCTTTTGTCCTGTTAATTAGTTCAGGGCATTACCGTGCCGCGTGTGGATTTCAAATTCAGTCCTTTTTATGGCTATATAAAGTTAGTCCTTAGTTCATCATAAACTTAAAATCACCGTGGAAACTTTTGAGTCAGCTTGTTCTGGGATTAATTAACGACTCTAGAACTAGGTCGGGATTGGTTGAAAAAAGATTCTTAACCAACGGAAATAATTAATGGCCATTTTGCCATTTTTTGGTGGGTTTAGTTATCTAAAGATTAAGTCGGAAGTAGTCTTTGGAGAGACTCTAAAGGAATTCTCGATTTTTGTTTTATACTGATAGTTTCGATCCCGAATAATAAAAAATTGTCACGAGGAGGTAGTTTGTACCACAAATTCGGGCAGTACCAGAAGAGTTGACACATTGGCTATTGATAAAAAGAAGAATGTCGGTTGGATTATCGATCCCACTGTTAGATTCAAAGTTGACGAACACCAAGCAATTAACGTAAATTTAGAAAAACCAAAGATTTATCGTTCAAAGAATTTTATGGATTAAAAAAAGTTGATATCATAGGACTACCTGTTGGTGCTCGCGGAACAATTACCACTTTTTTCAAAGAATTTTCCCACACTTTTGGATTACCATCAAAATTGTTAAAATTAATAGCAATAACTACTATAAAAAATTCCATTTACATTTTAAGAAATCATTTATATAATTAATTTGTTTGTTTTTTTTTCATGTTCAAATGTCTATTGTATCCTTTGTTTCACAGCAACCCAGAATGTTGGGAAGGTGTAATTTATATAATAAATTTTTATATATATATATATAAATTATTTAGAAGTCAGAAAAATGACACATTACTGGCGAGGAAATATTGAATGGGGCCGAGTACTTTAATTTCCGAGTCAGGTAATGTCATTTTACTAACGAGTTTTGTATTAAACTTTACCCGAAATCGTATTTTAATATAAAATTTCAAATTTGTATATAGAACTTTTGATTAATGTCAATCTGTCAGTGATGACAGGAGTCATTATAGACATTTAGCAATGTCACACATGTGACAGGTGCGGCCAGTAAAGTGACAAGCGGCAGGGAACGTAGTCTGCTCTGCGCCTGTCATAGAAACTAAAATTTCCTGACAGAAAGCAGCCATGAACATGAAGGTTTCAGGACGATTTTGGGTAAAACTACGTTTATTTATTTATTTATTTATTACGGTACGGTACGGTTTTGTTGGTCAGAAATATTGTCCCTCGATTATCTCAAATGCAGCACATAATTAATATAACAAACTCGTGGGAGTTTGAAGCTTCTTTTCCAAATAAGGAAAGTCCATAAGATTGAAATGAAATTGAACTAAATCATGGAGACATATTAGTACTTTTTCTACAGTTGAGGTATCTGAGGGACAACATTACTTTTGACCACTGCTGTACATGGAGGTGGAGGAAAATCATTCAATTTTGATTCTGTTAAAGTCTATTTTACATACTACTTTTTCACTTCCAAATGGAACTGAATAATGATCTTTAGCACTGACGAAGGTAATAAAGCCAATTTCCATAAAGCTTTTGCTGTTGAGTATAGTGATCCATTCAGGGTTCGAAATTGTGCTAACCAACAATGGATTTCGAATCATTTCCATGTCACTTTTCTTTGAGGTACCGCCATTTTGGGGCGCAATTATTGTCCTACCTCACCTTCATTAACGATTATGAAAAACATTTTAAAGGTGCAACTGCTCCGTATAATTACCCTGGACGCAAACCACCCGGGTGAAAGTGTCTTGACGCGAAAGTCAAGACGGGGGATGAAGATAAATGTCCCGTATTGACAATTTTCACCAACCCAGCTAAGAATTGCAGTTTTCCAATTTTCAAAATCTTTCCATTCATCATTTTCATGTTGAAATCGAAACTCCAAATTTCTCTCTAAAGTGGAATTTGTCAGTTGCAGAAATGGAAGCCGCAAGAGTAACCAATGACATTTTGCAGAAAATAGAGCTTTGGGAAACTGCAGCTTTGTTAAGAAAATGTTGCCCAACATATTTTTAAGCTGTATACTGCACTAGGAGCGTCGGCTTATAATTTTCGGTAGGCACCTATCGGAATTTGGGCACTTCACAGGAACGCCGCCGCCAGACATTCAGTTGGCATAACAAATGGCCGCGCAAATGGATGATTAACACACCAGTTGTTATTTGTGTCGTATGAAAAATAAGCGCGTACAGTTGTTTTGTATTAATTAGCATATTTATTAGGCGCACTTTATAAGCGGCGAGCAATCCATAATAATATGGTATCTGGCAAGCCTCACAATGTGTCATCAAATCAATAATTCTCTATGGTCAGCGATGTCTATAGGGATTGTGATTGTGTATCCAGCATGCACGTGTGCGCCGCGAGGAATTCGCGGCGGCGCCAGCGAGTCTGAGTAACACCTGCACTCATGCTTTATCGTGGACCAAACCAATACGTTTCCAAAAGGTAGATCATAGGGTACCTGCGCATTCGTGACGCAAATCCGGTCCTAATTAAAATTGAGGAATTTTCAGTTGGGTGCGTGAATTTCATTTTACGCACCAATTACCTTTTTTACTTCCCGCGATTAAAGTCTGTTGAAAAAGGTAAGTGGTTGGAGTGACGGGCGATGACAGATTAAAACCGCGAACGTTCTTGAATCTTTACTATTTACCTTCTCGCTGAGCCTATATTTAGTCACCCCAGCGTTCTTTATAAAGATCGAAACCGATACTGATACCTTTAAATGTAATTAAATATACGTTTGTTTATGACACGGCAACTTTTGAACATCAGGGCAAATATTTGGGCGACCAAGTACAATCTACAAAGCCAGAAGCCCCATTTCTGTTTTAATTTAAGAAAGTATGATTAACGAAAGACGATTACTAAAAGTAGATCAAAACGATTAGCTAATGTGTTGCATTGCAAATTGAGCTAATGTAAATTTAACCCCTCATTTACATTTCGCAATTCTAAGTCTAATTCTCCCCATAAAGTTGTCAAACATGTTACATAAGTCAATTGGGAGGCCCAATTCACTCAGTCCCACATTACGTTGTGCTGAAAAAAAAGAACTTGTTCAGGAAATTGCACATTCAAATTATAGCAAGCTCTTACATTTTGCACATCGAATTGCTTTGTGGAAAATCCGTCGAATAATTTTCTTTACGGGGGTAACAATTCCAGAAATGTGGTGCACACTAGAAACAATGTAGCAAACATATGGAAAATGCGGAAAATGATCTCTAAATCTAAATCTGTCGACATGAGTGCAAATGTGAGATTTGTTGCACAAATGTAATGATTTTAGAAACATATAGCTCTATGCACATGGAAATCTCACCCTCGCGATTATGAAATTACGAATTATTTTTAGAAATTCTGTTTCGTATAATTATTCTAATACGTATTGATAAGAGTGTAACATTTGTTGTAACGAAGCACCCGTTATCGTACAGGAATCATATCAGAATTAATGAACGCACAGTACATTGAGGGAAGCCACCAGCTTTAATGAACACCCGGTACTTAGACGAACTCCAAGGCTTGATTTCAAGCGTCCTGTTTTAACCGCTGATAAGAAAACCAGCTGCCGAACAGAATTGTGAACTGTCTAATTGTTCCCGTAGGAATATGTAAATTATTCTTATAGCATTCAACAGCCCTCGGCATGGGCATTGAGCAACCGATTTTAGTTTCCCAATGGTAAGTCCAATTTTTTTAGGGATTTTCTTTAAATAGCCTACAACCAACCCTACAACTGCACATACAAACGCTACCCCTCGAGATTTTGAAATTATGAATTTTTTGGGGAATTCTGTTTTCTGGTTATTCTAGTATGTATTGAGAGGGGTGTAACTTTTGTAGTTCGTCAAATATTTCCAATTTTTTAAGGGATTTCGTTTTAAATAGTCTACAAGCAACCCTACAACCGCACATTCAAACATCAGCCCTCGAGATTTTGAAATTATGAATTTTTTGGGGAATTCTGTTTTCTGATTATTCTAGTATGTATTGAGAGGGGTGCAACTTTTGTAGTACGCCAAATATTTCCAATTTCTCGAGCAATTTTGTTTAAATAGTCTATAACCAATCCTACAACTGCACATTCAAATGTTAGCCCTAGCGATTTTGAAATTATGAATTTTTTGGGAATTCTGTTTTACGGATTACTATAGTATGTGTTGAGAGGGGTGTATCTTTTGTAGCACGCCAAATATAACCAATTTTTTGAGAGATTTTGTGTTAAATTGTCTACAAGCAACCCTACAACCACACATTCAAACACCAGCCCTCGAGATTTTGAAATTATGAATTTTTGGGGAATTTTGTTTTCTGATTATTCTAGTATGTATTGAGAGGGGTGTAACTTTTGTAGTACGCCAAATATTTCCAATTTTTTGATAGATTTTGTTTAAACAGTCTACAACCAACCCTGCAACTGCACATGCAAATGCCACCCCTCGTGATTTTGAAATTATGAATTTTTGGAGAACTCTGTTTCCTAATTTATGTATTGAGAGGGGTGTAACTTTTGTAGTTCGTCACATATTTCCAATTTTTTGAGAGATTTTGTGTTAAATAGTATACAAGCAACCCTATCACCGCACATTCAAACACCACCCCTCGAGATGTTGAAATTATGAATTTTTTGGGAAATTCTGTTTTCTGATTATTCTAGTATGTATTGAGAGGGGTGCAACTTTTGTAGTACGCCAAATATTTCCAATTTTTTGATAGATTTTGTTTAAACAGTCTACAACCAACCCTGCAACTGCACATGCAAATGCCACCCCTCGTGATTTTGAAATTATGAATTTTTGGGAATTCTGTTTTACGGATTACTATAGTATGTGTTGAGAGGGGTGTAACTTCTGTAGCACGCCAAATATAACCAATTTTTTGAGAGATTTTGTGTTAAATTGTCTACAAGCAACCCTACAACCACACATTCAAACACCAGCCCTCGAGATTTTGAAATTATGAATTTTTGGGGAATTTTGTTTTCTGATTATTCTAGTATGTATTGAGAGGGGTGTAACTTTTGTAGTACGCCAAATATTTCCAATTTTTTGATAGATTTTGTTTAAACAGTCTACAACCAACCCTGCAACTGCACATGCAAATGCCACCCCTCGTGATTTTGAAATTATGAATTTTTGGAGAACTCTGTTTCCTAATTTATGTATTGAGAGGGGTGTAACTGTTGTAGTTCGTCAAATATTTCCATTTATTTGAGGGATTCCATTTTAAATAGTCTACAAGCAACCCCACAACTGCACATACAAACGCCACCCCTCGACATTTTGAAATTACGAATTTTTTGAAAATTCTGTTTTACGGATTACTATAGTATGTGTTGAGAGGGGTGTAACTTCTGTAGTAGCCAAATATTTCCAATTTTTTGAGAGATTTTGTGTTAAATTGTCTACAAGCAACCCTACAACCGCACATTCAAATACCACCCCTCGAGATTTTGAAATTATGAATTTCTTTGGGAAATTTTTAGTCAAATTTTTCGGCGAACACAGATTGCAACAGAAAGATTTTCGAAAAAATGCGACAAGCGTCAAGAAATAAGTGACAAATATCCAACAACGCGTACGTAACGTACGCTTCGCTATAAATATTGCTACTGGTTTTATGAGGTGCAAGTGCAACAACAGCTGTCGTGTAAGCTTTACCGCAAACAGATCGGAATCAATAAGGCACAGGTGATTAGGTACTTTTCAACGCGACTTTTGAAATATGATTATTATCCAAGTTGCTTAAATTGACCAACTGACGTAACTTATTTTTCAATTTCTCAAAATTTAATATTATGGTTTCTGACTTGAGAGATTTGTTTGCAACACCTCATATATAACGCGATATATGATATTTTGGAAAATAACGCTTCATTATTTATGTCATTTACATATTTTTAGTTTATTTATATGCACAAAACACTTGTAAGTTTGTTCCCTGTCTTTTATGTTTTTGACAAGCGGTGAAAGGCAACATGCGCTATTAAATTTAATTGCGATAATACAAAAATATAATTTTAGTTATTATTAACAGGTGATAGTGCGTCCTCTCATCACGACAGTTGTTATACAACATCCTTCGAAGGAGATGATGAAATTTCGTGGAAAACCGCGGTTGGCAACACATCTCGCAAATGTAGTCATCTAAATAGAAATTCAAGAAATAAGAATGGTAAATTTAGTAGGATAATGGTGGAACAATTTAACGCAGTCTCCGAAAGACAGGGCGGTATATCAATAACGTACAATCATAGATCATCAAGTGACCGTTAAAATAACTACTTCTTGTGCGGCTCTAGTTTGCATAATTAAAGTTGCAGCACGAAGTGCATCCTTCTCCCCTTAATTAAGTTAAGAAATTATGCGTTATTATTAAACAGGAAATGGTTCTTTAAACATTGCGATCGTTTTCGAAATTTTTAAAATTGAGTTTGTGGTTTCTAAACGCGGTTAAAAAAGTTAATTTGATTTTTTCGCGTTTCGGTATAGCTGAAGCGTGAAAGCTGCACGTTTTGATCCACATTGTTCTTTTGGATTTAACAGAGAGATTTTATGAATGGGAACGCGAGGATACGTAATTACTATCATGTCCGGTTTTAATGAACGAACGTGACTAAGCTTCTGGAATGAAATAAATTTTTATGTAATTTCACCCAAAGACGTGAGGTAAAACAATTGCTTTCCTTTCCGTCGAGGTTTTGCACAGTTTTTTTCATTTCAACGCTTCATGGTCGGTGATAATAAACGGTACTTTAATGAACTAACATTTGTTACTGGCTACCACCAAAAAAAGATTTTACAAATCTCAGTCCAACCTTATAATGTGGTATTGAACTTTTTTTTTATTTGTGCATTGTTTAAAGCGTTTAAATAACAAGGATGACTAACCAAGAAGTTGTCTTCCACGAGTAAATTTGCTTATGAAATATTCTCCAGAACAAGATTCATCCCCAAAAATTTGTTGTAAATACCCTCGCCTACTGAATTTTTTTTACCATCAGTAAGATCTTGTCAAACAGTTTGAAGTTTTGACTCCACCATCGGTAGAACCTTATCGGAGGTTACCCCATTTCCTTTATCGTTATACCCACTTCTGACGCCCCCACATATAATGAGCCATTTTGGTGGATTTCGCTAAAACCCTCCGCAAAATAGTATTCCATTTTTGGGGCGCTTCTCATAGCTCCAGCTTTTATTGGCGACACGAGCAAGAGAGGCTGCTTTAAGAAACCGCGTGACAGTTCGCAGCGCCACCTCGAAGACACGCGTCTTCTGTCACGCAGGAGTTGTGCGGGTTTACAAGATCCTTTCGACGACACCAGTTTGAAAATAATCGGACCAAAACTATAGAAGAAAATAGGAAAGAACTGAAAAATCACCACGTTAGTAAACCTCGCTCGTGAACAGCGCCCAGGCTAAAAAAGCACTGTGTTGAATCGACGAGGCTCAACTTTTGTCATTGCGTATTATATTGCTAAAGCTATGCCCGGTTTGAATATCATGCAATTTGGTTCATAACTACCGGATATGTGAAAAGGACCTGCCTTATTTTTTGGCCTGCATTGCCAATTCACGAACTCCAATCTACAAATTTGATAAAGAATCTAAGTACTTGCACAATTTCATCGTAGTCGGACCTTCCGTTCTCTTTTAAATCGATGGACATGAAGCCATCGAGCGAGCGATTGGCCAAAACTCAAAAAAACCGACATTCTCGACACATAGGCCCCACAATTGTCCTCTTCAAATCAAGGTTGCAGCAATACTCACCCTGGATATTCGCCAGACGGAAATTTCGATGGGAAAAACTCATTTTTGCAATATTCGCCCCAAAGACAATTTGGTAAACCAGCTGGCTTTTAAAGTGAGAGAAACAACTCACCCCAGGAACATTTGCATTCGTGAAAACTGTAATACTTTCTCCAAACAGCATTTGGAATCGGAAACCCGCTTTGTCAATAAGGACAACTATCATCCTAGAAACCCCGCTCTTAGATAAATTTACTGCGGGATGATTTTCTGAAACGCCCTGGAAAATTTGCACACAAGGAAAACTCGTCTTCAAGGAAAATCACCACAATAATTTCGGTTCGCAAAGCGTACTTCTTAAATATTAGCCACTGCTTGGAAATATAGTAAATAGCCATCACGTAATTTTGCTACTGAAACATTAGCTCCCAAAATGTACTCCGAAATCTCGCTCTCCAAATAATTTCCTCAAGAAAACTCACCGGAATATTCGCTCCCAAAAACTTTTTCCGCCCCCATAACATATGTCCATAAGAAAACGTGCTCTAGAAAAATTCTCACTAAAATCGGCTCGTTAATTCAGCATGTTGATTTTGATCCAGAAACCTCTTAAATATCACCTCCCCAAAAAAAAATTTTTTGCTCATCATACGGGGTGTTTCATAATTGAATGTCAATATTTAAGGGGGCGATTTTTGGGTTCGTTAAACGTCTTAACTGAGATACAGGGTGGTAAAGTTTTCAAAAATAAATCATTTATTATTAATGTCTGTAATACCACTTTAGATTTTTTAATGAAATTTGGCATGTATGTACTATGAATCTAGAGGCATTTTTTAACGTACCTACAACATTTTTGTAATTTCCACCAGTGGCGTTAGTACGGAATTTCACATGCCCATTTTGGCGCACATTGATGGTACGCCACTGATTTCTCTGAAAATAAAAATTATTCTTGAAATCCCCAATCATTTCTAAGCAAATTTGATCCCTTTGTTTTTTTCAATCCGATGCACGGTTTTCGCTTAAAAAAATAAAAACTCGTTCACAGAATTAATAATCGTGACAAGCGCAGCCTACTACAATGATAAGTAATAATTCTTTTTTACCTGAGTAGTTTTCTTAATGTTTTATTGAAAAAGTTCCAAAATTTGAAGTACGAAGTATGAGCAGATTTGATCGCTTGATTTTTTCAATTCGACGTACGATTTTAAAAAGAAACTCTTTTTCGCTGCATGATATTGTCATGATCATGCAGAGAAACGGTTTTTATTTTTTTTTAAGCGAAAACCGTGCATCGGATTGAAAAAAACAAAGGGATCAAATTTGCTTAGAAAAATGATTGGGGATTTCAAGAATAATTTAATTTTCAGCGAAATCAGGGGCGTACCATCAATGTCTGCCAACGTGGGCATGTGAAATTCCGTACGAACGCCACTGGTGGAAATTAAAAACATGTGGTACGTTAAAAATGCCTCTGAATACATGGTACACACATATATGCCAAATTTCATTAAAATATCTAAAGTGGTATTAATAATAAAGTGGTATTAATAATAAAAGATTTATTTTTGAAAACTGTATCTCAAAGGTTAAGACGTTTAGAACATAGGTTCATATAAAGTTTTCTTTTTAAAATGGACCCAAAAATCGCCCCCCTTAAATATTGACATTTAATTATGAAACGCCCTGTATTTGCACACACCTCTTCCGCAAAAGCTTCCCCATCGGCATGGGTTAAATTCGCCCAGCTCTACTAAATTTGGCTCAGAAACATCGCCCCTAAAATATTTAACTCCACGTCCCACGTAAACTCCCTTTGAAATATTCGCCCATTTCCTTCTAGAAGAAATTCGCTATTTTCTCATGGATTTAGTTACGCGATCTTCTGACCCGCGCGGCGGATAAACTTTGACTCGAAGATTTACCCCAGAAAACTCGACCTAGGAATATATGCCCATTAAAAACCCCCATCCAGCAAAAGTTTCCTCAGAAAAACTATGGTCTAATGAAAACTTGCTCTCATGAAGTAACGCCTAGCAACGGTTTGTGGAAACGTATTTAAGAAATAGTCATTGCCGGGTAAATTAGCCACTGAATCTTCGTTGTCCAACCTGGCCCCACGGTAAATTGTCTTAGGTAAATCTTGTCTTTGAAATATTTACACTACGGAAATAGATTCCAGTAAATTCGGCACGGAAATTTCACTCGAAAGCTCTCTTTCGACATATTTGCCCCTAAAAGATATCCCCTAGAAAAATTCGTCAGTTAATCCACCTACGAGAACTCGTTTTTGACATATTTGATCTTGGGATATTTGTCATGTCAAGTGTCACAGTTGCTTCGGTTCTGAAATCTCCATCATGTCCACCCTTGACCTTTGAAATCAGTGAAACCTAGGCAGAGTCAGGCCCGTAGCCAAAATGCAGTAGCAGGGGTGGCCGGTATTTTTCTAGGTGGGGCTTAAGAAGTTTTTAATAAAGATTTCCACCGTAATTTTTGTAAAGGAACCAACAATCGTAATTTCCACTGGGGGCACGACTACGTTCTACGTCATCCCCTGGCTACCGACCTGGGCAGAGTAACGGTCTGATGATGTTGATTGTGCCGAATTTGCTCTTGGATGGCTAGGCACTAATACAAATGTGTTATTAAACTTTCATAATTTTACAATAGGGCCGTTCGGCACTACTTCATCATGTCATTCATATTAAACGGAATGTTACGTAAAACAATTTATAACACCACTCCGCAATGCAAATGTATAATTACCAAGCAATTTTAATGAAGTTATAATTGCGTTGACCTTTCAACGCCAAATTTGTCAATTTTTTATCGTTTACATCCTGAATTAATTAATAACTGTAACTGAAACTACCTGTTAATTTAGGCACAAATTCAGATAAAATCAATTAGCAAAGTTCATAATGGCATTTCCAGCTAGCGGATCCTGTTAATTATGTTGTGACATGCATCAATTAAGAAGTGAGTTATGAATTTACGCCTTATTGCTACCAATTAGCGATCTTCTTCGCATTGTGTCTATATAAATATAGGCAAATCGACAATTTGAATATCGATCTCCATTGTAAAAAGCTGCAATCTGTCAACAGCGGCGTGTCGACAATCAAACGTTAAACGTACTAAGCAAGCTGCAAACAAAAATTCCTATCATAAATAAATTAAACGAACAATTAGAACGTACAATAGGTTTTTGGTGCATATGTAGCATAACGGCATATGTGCAAACATGTGCGCGGTCTTATGGGAAATCACCTGGCAAGGGTGTTAGCTCCTGGGAATGGGGCGGCAAATGCAACCACCAGCCCTCAGTTAGAGTTAAACCTATACCTATTAGTCGAAACGGCGCATCTGACTTGGACATGCTTGCGACATATGCAGCACGAAGAGGGTGTCTACACCATGGCAGATGATAGCATTACTAACTATATTAATGAAAAAGCCGCGCTACTCATTAGCCACCCCGACTTGTCTTCAGCATCTCAATAAAGCAATAAATCGCCACCGAAGAAGGCCGGAAATACTTGGCAAAGAAACTAAAAATTTGCGAAGCAACAGGAACTTGGTGTTGACAAATGTTACCAAGAAATTTAAAACGTGTGGTCCGCCGGTTTTATGACCGATACGGGCCCTAATTTCCACAACAAATTTCTGTTTTACACGTGTTCTCAAATCTATGGGGGTTTGAAGGGTAACTTCAAGTGCTCGGCCGCATTGTCCGACGATACTTAAAAGTTGTAAATATTGAAACGATCCGTTTTGATTTATATTCTTCCACTTTACCCGCATTGTAAAACTTTCGGCGGTCGACAGACGACAAAAAAATGTGACCAATAAACTAAAAATATTTCGATCCTCCTACAATCATATTGTACCGTACATAATTTGGCATGATGCGCTCTTCCACTTATCAAATCGTAAGGTTGACAGTGGAATTCTTTGATGTGTCAAAATTGTGTCATCGCTGTTTATTTCGGGTTATAACAGTTTAAAGTTTCATAAATATTGTTGGGCTGGGAAGAACATTTTTTTGAACACGCGAATTTGAGCTTCAAATCATTTCTGTTTGACAAGCGGTAAATTTTTAAATTTGTAATTGTTTGCCATCGTTTATAATTACTGGACAGCTGAATTCGTATTCCAAATTCCTCGATTATTGCAATTATTGCAATTCCATATAACACTACATTCAAAATGTAGACAAAAGCTCTATTTCTAACGACGTATGCAACTACACATATAACTTTCAGCATTTTCTCTACATTAATATTCAAGGTTTTCTTGAACTTTGACTATATGATAAATGGACTATATGATAATTGGTAAATTTTGCATTTGTAACTATGGTTTCCATCATTTGCAGTTACGGGTGAATTTTTGCAACTAAGTAATTGCACAAGTGCATCAAAATTACCGATAATTTTTTTGAAAGCATGTTTTCTAAAAACTGCATGAGTTTATTTTCATATTTTAAAAATATGAAAATGACCGAATTCAGTTTTTTACTGACAACATGCTTGAATAAAAAATTATCGGTAATTTTGATGCACTTGTGCAATTACTTACGAATATTTTAATTTATTTAATTGCACACCTCATATGAGATTTATTACATATGAGGGAAATATTCGATATAAGATTATATCCAAAATATAAAGAAAAGTTCCTTTCTCTGTTTTGGAGTTAATGTTTTACCTTCTAGCGGTGATCATATGCAACAAATGAATTTTTCCCATATTTATATTATAGATTTTATCGAATAGAGAAGAATTCCTTTCGTTTTCTTGATCTTTATCTCCAAACACTGACTTGCTTTGAGTTTAAATCATCTCTCATACCACATTTCTCTTGGGGGTAGATGTCTAATTCTCATTTGATGACATTTAAAATTTCTTCACAATTTTTCACACACTCTATTTTAAATTTTAGTTTATTTGAATTTTTACTTTTTCACGACCAAATTCCAGACAATAATATTTAATGTTGTGTTCTTCATTCATTCATTCGGCCTTCGGCCTTTTTATTTGTAAATACCACGTTGTAAAAACAATTATTTACATGTCACACCTTTTGGACGTTTGGACCTTCTTCTTGAACATATTTCCTCAAATCCGCAATATCTCAAAAACTATTAACTTTTTCATAACCACTCGTATTTACAAAATGAAAGCTCATTACATTTCCCACAAAAACCCGTATAAACAGTTTTTTCCCATTCAACCTTTTGGGAGATATTTATTAAGAAGTAGACATAGGGATTTACGTGTATTGTTTTTCCCTATCTCTACTTTTAAATGACAAAATCTCTTCTAAAGGGCGCCTAATTTTATGAATCCAAAATAACTTCTTACAACAAGTAAAGATCTGGCGATCATTATAATTAAGTGGAATGCTTTCGCTTCATTAAAAATAAATCTCTTACGCTCCTTAAGCAACAATATTCAAATTAATTATAATGACAGCCAGACTTTTATTTGCTTTAAGAAATTATTTTGGTTGTAGAGTGTTCAATATACAGTCAAGCGCGGCAAGTTCCACGGTGCGGATCGATTCCACCGCTGACGACACCTATTTCTAGCCCCATTCCTTTGAATCCAGAAGGTTCCCCACCTACAACGGGATCTGGTGGTAAAATCCTCTTAGCATGCTGCTTGACTGCACCTTTAGTTGGGGGGAAAGAAGCGACGTCTGGTTTGATTTTCCTGACTGAGCATTGAAACCACAGGGATGACGAAAGGCGTTTATTGACATCGTGCTGGAAAAACTAGACGTACTGGACGTTCTGCTTACACATCTAGATATCTCCCAAATGGTTAGTGCTAGAAAACACTTTTATACGTTTTCTTTAGGACATTGAATGAGCTTTCGCTTTGGAAATATGTGATTATGAAAAAGTTGATAGCTTTCGAAATATTGAGGAAAAACCCGAAAAAAGGGTCCAAAAATTCAAAGTGGCAGCATGTTGCGCACCTCCCGCATATGGGGTTTTTGGATAAGTTCAAAAGGAAGGCCCAATTTAAAAACTATAAGTTTTTTTATTTTTGGTGGCGATTTTGTAGTAGATTGACTGGGATAAAAATGGATTATTACAAAGGCAAATTCTCGTGGCTAAAATTAATGCAACTTAAATGAATTTGTTTGTAGGAAGAATTTAACCCGAAGGTAACGTTTATCGAGGAGAATGTTCCTGGGGGAAATATATGGGAAATCGGTATTAGGGTTCAAATTCACTAGGGAATCAATGCAGTTTGTGTCTGCAGTCAATTTCTTGATAATTATTGAAATTAGATACTATTACCTACAATATTACTCCTATGGTTCTGTGTAATTTATGTGGGTACGTATAAAATGTTGGGAATCATCCATTTATAATTAGGTAATTTGGCGTCCATTGTGGACGAGTCAGCGTAGTAATTAGGTAATTTGGCCTCCATGGTTTTGTGATCTCTGGATTTACTCGTATCCATTTATAAGTTGTTTACTTGTTTTTTTTGCGCGATAAGCGTGCGTGCCGCGATAAGAGATCCGTCCGGTTCAATACCGTGGAGACGTGCCTCTCAGCACGCGCGTTTTCATGACCAAAAACATTGTGGCGAATTTATCTGACCAGTTTTCTGTGGGCGCGAATTTTCCAGAGTCCAGAGTCTTTGAGAGTGCATCATGGACGAGAGTCAGATGCCTTCAGTGCGAGTTTTTTTGTTACCTGCTTCTAATCAAACCTGGAATCGAATTGATCGATCGAGTTTGTTCATTTTTTTACTCACAATCGGTTAGTATTATCTGAATTCCTAACCTTCATAGCGGTTGCGAAGCGACTCATTACTCACCTTAGCCGGGAAAGTAACTTTCCCGGCTAGCTGTCACTTTCCCGGCTAGTATCTGTCACTTTCCTTACCTGCAAATGCTATTCATATTATCCTTATATGAAACTTATACTAATAGTGACACCGCCAATGTAACCATTAATGTTTACAACAATAGCAAATTACGAAGAAGAACAAAACTATTTGCTATTGTTGTAAACATTAATGGTTACATTGGCGGTGTCACTATTATTGACAGTTAAAGTAACACCTTGTTGAATTATATACTTTACCTTAAATGATCGATTGTGAGTAAAATAGTATACAAACCTCGCTGGTCGGTGGTTCATAACCAACGCCTCGCGCTTATACCTCACCTCCGCGCTTCGCGCGTCGGTGAGGTACCTTAAGCCCTCGGGGTAGGTAATGAACCACCTCTCACCTCGGTATGTAATCTACTATGAATAAACGACAACGAAGTAGAAAAGAAAATAGCAAATGGTTCGGAAACAAACTTAATTTGAATTTGTACCAATAAGAGGGGAGGTTTTTTTAAAGGGCAGACAATTCCGGGGACGGGGAGCACAATAGACCACAAGGTCGTAGTGCAAGAATCGACTGGGACCACCCCTAGTATTACTATAATATTAATAATAATAATAATATAATTATCTAAAAATCTCAGTTATTTGATTGAACCTAATACCAATCAAGAATTTCAAATTTTAATTAAAAAAATCAAGCAAGCTTGCAAGCATGTAACAATGGCCGTTAAAATGATGACAGTTCTTCATCAGCTTGTTTATTTGTTTTTATTGAGTACTTCTGCGTAATTAAGCAAATAATGGCACGATGGCTTTAATATAAAAATATAAATTGGGCATAAAAAAATAGGGTTCCCATTTAAATTATGTCGTATCTCAAAAACAGAAGACGATCCTTGAGTGACAGTTACAATAAAATATGTTTTTTCTGTGACAGGAAAAACGTTTGACATTTTATCTCTGTTGACAGGTAACAAAATGTCACTTTTTACGAAATTAATTGTGAGTACTTTTTTCCCCGCATATACGGGCATATAGGTACACATAAGTAAAGATATGTAGATATTTAATTTTTGTGGCGCTACTTTCACTGCTTCTACTAAGGTGAAGGTGCAATCAGAGAAAATTCAGAATCAGACATTTTTAACTTTATATCATTAAAAGGGACGTAACAACAGGGGGCGCAACTGGTGCGGTTTATGTATGTTTAAAATATCTCTACAGTCTACATCCCATAGTGAATAGGCAATTAAGGTATAGGAATAGGAAAAGAGAGTTGAAACGATATAGAAAAGGATGTTTTAAAGAATTTATTAATAAGAAAAAGTGTTTTCCCGAGAAATTTTGGTGCAGTCGATTTTTGGTAAAAACTGCCTTTTTTGGCCCGAAAAAAATTGTCTCAGATCGACCCGGAAAAAAATTTTTCTTGTAGAACGTGGCCTGTAGAATCCATAATTTCAAAAAGTTCCAAGACTGGGCTACTAGTTCAAAAGTTACAGCCCTTTGAATTTTCTTACGAAATTGGTTTCTAGTCTGTAACTTTTGATTGAGAAGTCTGATCGAAAAAGTACGAATTGTTTTGGATTCTACGCACCAAAATTAATAAGAAAAAGTGTTTTCACGAGAAATTTTGGTGCAGTCGATTTTTGGTAAAAAAGGAAGGTTAAACACTGCCTTTTTTTTGGCCCGAACAAAAAATTGTCTCAGATCGACCCGGAAAAAAAATTTTCTTATACAACGTGGCCTGTAGAATACATTAGGCCGATTAAATCAACAAGATTTTCCTAAAGCCCGTTTAGACGATCAGGGATATTGAATTACGAAATCATAAAGCTAAGAATAAACAAACATTTTATTTAATTATTGATCACACCTCATATGAGATTTATTACATATGAGGGAAATATTCGATATAAGATTATATCCAAAATATAAAGAAAAGTTCCTTTCTCTGTTTTGGAGTTAATGTTTTACCTTCTAGCGGTGATCATATGCAACAAATGAATTTTTCCCATATTTATATTATAGATTTTATCGAATAGAGAAGAATTCCTTTCGTTTTCTTGATCTTTATCTCCAAATACTGACTTGCTTTGAGTTTAAATCATCTCTCATACCACATTTCTCTTGGGGGTAGATGTCTAATTCTCATTTGATGACATTTAAAATTTCTTCACAATTTTTCACACACTCTATTTTAAATTTTAGTTTATTTGAATTTTTACTTTTTCACGACCAAATTCCAGACAATAATATTTAATGTTGTGTTCTTCATTCATTCATTCGGCCTTCGGCCTTTTTATTTGTAAATACCACGTTGTAAAAACAATTATTTACATGTCACACCTTTTGGACGTTTGGACCTTCTTCTTGAACATATTTCCTCAAATCCGCAATATCTCAAAAACTATTAACTTTTTCATAACCACTCGTATTTACAAAATGAAAGCTCATTACATTTCCCACAAAAATCCATAATTTCAAACAGTTCCAAGATTGGGCTACTAGTTCAAAAGTTACAGCCCTTTGAATTTTCTTACGAAATTGGTTTCTAGTCTATAACTTTTGAATGAGAAGTCTGATCGAAAAAGTACGAATTGTTTTGGATTCTACGCACCAAAATTAATAAGAAAAAGTGTTTTCCCGAGAAATTTTGGTGCAGTCGATTTTTGGTAAAAAAGGAAGGTTAAACACTTCCTTTTTTTTGGCCCGAAAAAAAAACTGTCTCAGATCGACCCGGAAAAAATTTTTCTTGTAGAACGTGGCCTGTAGAATCCATAATTTCAAAAAGTTCCAAGACTGGGCTACTAGTTCAAAAGTTACAGCCCTTTGAATTTTCTTACGAAATTGGTTTCTAGTCTGTAACTTTTGATTGAGAAGTCTGATCGAAAAAGTACGAATTGTTTTGGATTCTACGCACCAAAATTAATAAGAAAAAGTGTTTTCACGAGAAATTTTGGTGCAGTCGATTTTTGGTAAAAAAGGAAGGTTAAACACTGCCTTTTTTTTTGGCCCGAACAAAAAATTGTCTCAGATCGACCCGGAAAAAAAATTTTCTTATAGAACGTGGCCTGTAGAATACATTAGGCCGATTAAATCAACAAGATTTTCCTAAAGCCCGTTTAGACGATCAGGGATATTGAATTACGAAATCATAAAGCTAAGAATAAACAAACATTTTATTTAATTATTGATCACAACAGCAAATGAGACATTGGAATAAGAAGTGAAAGGCTGAGCACTAGTAGGTATATGTAAGAAGATATAAATTTTATTTAAACAAATGAAAAATTAAAAATTTCTAAAGATCAAAGATTCATAATAAATAATAAATTTCTTCCATGGGGATCGCAGTTGGAAGCGTCCCCATTACACTTGCCGCATTGCCACGTTGTCTTAAGTAAGAAGTATTTATTAACAATATATATTATGTTCAAATAGGTATTAAGTACTTATATACGTTACGCTTACGAATGTTACGTTGTGTGCTTTAGGCTAAGAACAATTGCTTTTTAGTTGTGCTGTTTAAGTGATCCCTCCAGTATTGCGAAGATCCGAAGATATGCCGGAAAAACCGAAATTTGCGATTTGGTTTTTATTTTTTCTGATGTTATTTGAAAACACTTTCTCATTGCCACTTTTTGAGCTCTGCAAGACAGCGTTGAGCGATTCTCACTACAACGTTTCGTTTCGGAGAAATTATCATTAAGGTTATTTTTTAAGATGTCCCGGAAAAAAAGAACATACTGTATTGAGTAGTATTTTCTATTACGAATACAACGATGTATGACACACACACAAAAAACTAAAGTTGGACAGTGTTGGTTTCAACAGGATGGTGCACCCGCGCACAACAGAGGGTGAGAATTTCTATCGGACGGAACTCTTTAACATACAGGGTGATTCCTATAGTACCTGCCACCGTTTGGGAGCGTGTAGGTGGTGCGTAGGGGAGTATTTTGATATAGGACACTTGGGGTCGGAAATCTAAAATAAGGTGCCAGAGCCAAATTTACCTTCTGGAATTTCGCGCCTGTAGGTAGTCAACCCAACCGGCCGGCGGTGCACACGGAGCGATCTCAGGCGGCGATGTGTGGCTGACACTTGATCAGAATTTTGTTTAAACCCACGAAATCCCGTCTGCAACGACGCGTATCAAGTGAATAAATACTATGGCAATAGTATAATAATAGTTGGCTAGATGTAGGAAGTGCATTGAGAACAACGGTGGCCACGTTGAACACTTGTAAACGTTATTGCTTTTGCCTGTCGTTTTCCCTCCTTCCCTCCCATGTCGCTTCCTCGCGCTAACTCGCTCTGCATCGCTCCGCGCGAAACGTCGGTCGGTTGGGTTGCTTACATACAGGCGTGAAATTCCAGAAGATAAATTTGGTTCTGGCGCCCTTATTTTAGATTTCCGACCCCAAGTGTCCTATATCAAAATACTCCCCTACGCACCCCCTATACGCTCCCAAACGGTGGCAGGTACTATAGGAATCACCCTGTATACCTATCCACGTTATTTTTCATTTGCAGCATAGTTCCGATTTGAAAAAGCGCACCGAGGCTGTGCACACTTTCGACTACGGACTAGTAAAAGAAAAGTGAATACATTATACATATGAGCAAAATGAAAAGATTTCGAAATACCTGATCCAAAAAGTAAGTAAGTAGAACTTGTTCTGTCACAGTTTCCACACTTTTCGAAGTCAATTTTTCAAATTCCTTGTAAGCGGTTTCAGATCTTCTGGGAACCAAACTAAGGTCTGCCCTTTCACTCATTTCGTCTTTTGATGACCCTTCTATTTTTTTAGTTTTTCGGGAAAAAGTTGAATTGTATGGAAAAGCGTCATAGCAACTAGTATACTTTGCTATTTTGTGTTTTTCGTAGTTTTATTAAGATGAAGATAAAACTAAAAGTCTACTCGACTACATATGGTAAAACATTCGTTTGTAATGTGCAATTGGGATAATCACTCCTATGATAATTGCTTACATTATAAACTAATGTTTTAATATACTACTATATCATTGTAATTAGTTCGGTAAAATTCAAGAAATTGTCCTTCCGCATGCACATCGTGTGACTTTTCCTGTTTCTTCAACTAAACTTCCGCCTCATGTTCACCACGTTAAAGTCGTTTCGAAGCTGCAGATGCTCTTCCTGAAGTTCACCCCATGAGGTGAGCCATCACGGCATAAAAACTAGAAAAACCTAATCAATTACGAACTTAGGTTTGATCAAGGGATACTAGAAGGGCAGCACTAATGAAAATTGCTCGCTCACAATAATAGCATGTGCTCGTAAATAGCGGTTTGATAAATAATTTTCCATTTACATAATTAATACTAACGGCCGGCCATTCAAACCACCATACCCCGTTTGTTCTACACTCGTTATCTCAATTGTGAACGACACCATTTGTTGAAGCCTGCTGTCGATTGTCGACAATCTGCGTTAAAAAATCCATATGGCGCGTTTACATTACATAATATACGGGAACCGGAACAAAGAAAGTTTCGTGTTATTAAAAGACGCAAATCACCGAACCTGGGTGGGTGTCATCTGTGAGCGATAAGAAACCCCAATGGATGTTAAACACCCCCCATGTGATAAGTGTAGATAGTAAAAGCAGTTTATGTTAACAAACTGTTAAAATTCTGCCAAACTATCCATATGACACAAACAGAACGTCGAAACAGCTGTTAAGAGGTCCAGATGAAGCATCTCTGCGTGCACAGCATTAAAACTATGACGAATACTAAACTGAACCAAAACGGTAGTAATACTTAATTAAGAGCGCCCTAATTGGAAGTTTCCTGCCAAGTGTCGTCGTCAGACGCTTACAATAGGCTCCGCAATTAGTCATTTCAATCCGTCAAAACTTGTTAAGGAAACGAATTAACCAAATCGAATTACATTGTCTTAATCTTGGAAACAAAGCGGGCCGCACGAATTTGTAACAGTTCGGTACGTTTTTGTGCCGATTAAAACAAAAAAACCGTCGTCTCAAGGTGGCACCTGGACGTCCGGAAGAAACAGGTGCCATCTCGAAATCCCGGAATTGTGCTTTATAACCCTAAAAACACCTGACGAAGACGTTACCAACCATGAATCCTGAGATTCCACCTAAGATTATAATAATACACAATACGCGCGTAGATATCGCGGCAGATTTTTAAATATATTCTCAAGAAAGACCGGAACTAAATTAATTCAGAAAGTTAAAGGGATCCCAAGCATGAAGCAGCCAATATTGTAACGAATCGCCCAGCTGCTGTCCTATGAGAACTTCGTTTTATCACATTTTCTTATCTTGTGAGAAAACCGAGGTTAATAACGAATACACATAAAGGTTAAATACTAACAACTCATAAATTTCAGAAAATATTATGTGTCTTGTATTGATTCCGATAGGGAAAATAAATGGCGTTTCTTATCGTGGTGGAATTCTTCATTACTTTTCTTATCTTTTCCCAATAAAGATACTGTTAGTTGTTAACCTCCATCTAATAATTGAAAATCTTAATTGGCGCAGGAATCAATTAAGATAGGTGAATACAAAATATCAAATTTCGGTGTACTAAACTAAAGTCATTTGAGATCAAGTTCACGTGTAAGGGGAAGAAAAGTAGGTAGGATACACTTACGCAAAGATGTTCAAGTACATGTTGTTTTCTGAAACTACTTTAGAAACAACTACTTTCGTCTCTAAAATGGGGGAAGAAAATGTGATTTTCCTCTCTAGTATGAGAAAAGTAAAAAACAATTGGTGCATTAATCTTATTAATGACATTTAAAATTGAAACACCCGGATCTAGATTGCTATGTGTCAAAATTCATTATTGCATACGATGATTTTTCAATTTTGATTGTAGATTCAAGAAACAATATGTGTAAAACTTGAGAAAAAAGCGTCTTTCACCTCTCGTTCAATTGACACACTCGCTAGGCTCGTGTCAAACTTTGAACTCGAGTTGAAAAACTGCACTTTCTTCTCTAGTTGTACAAATAACTATTTTCTGAAACTACTTTAGACACAACTACGTCCGTTTCCGTCTCTTGAAAGGGTGAAGAAAATGTGATTTTTCTCTCTAGTGAGAAAAGTAAAAACAATTGCTACGTTAACCTTAATAATGACATTTAAAATTGAAACATACCCGTATCTAGATTGCTGTGTCAAAATTCATTATTGTGTACGATAATTTTTCAATTTTGATTGTAGTTTCAGACAAAATTATCTGTAAAACTTTCAACTCTGGTTCAATTGACTCGAATTGAAAAACTCCACTTTCTTCTCTTGTTGTACTAATAACCATAGATAGTCTATGTAATAACTAAAAGTAGGTATTAAATATATAGTGGTAATTTATAGATCAGTCAGAAAGACTTTTCTTATAGATTTTGGCCTAAACGACCAGAATTTTCAGTGTTAGGCACTACATCAAATGTTATATATGCTACTATGCAGTACCGAAAGAGTATCAATGAAAAGCAGAAAAACCAGAAAATGTCGACCTGCTCCGAATTTCTATATATTGTTATACAGAGACAGTATTTTGGTTTTTTAATGACTAATGCATTTTTTGAAAATTTGAAAAAATATCAATATTTATAATTCTGTGTCTGTCTATGCATGTTATGCCTTTTTTTACTTTCAGTGAAAAATCCAATACCAGAGTAACGGTCGCGTCAGAATTAATAAAGTTTTTTTTTTCGAATTTGATTTCTGTTCAGCGTAGGCAAATTTACACATGTGCCGCTCCATAGCGAATGATAACAAAAATAATAATAATAATAATAAACAATACAAAAGGTCTTTATTCTATTTTCCTTTTGCACAAGATATAAGTAATAGAATAGGTCAAATAAATGGGAAACGACAATCTTGAGGCGCAGCTCAAAGTATTTTTGTTCTGTTTAAATCCGAGCGCGTGACGAAAATGTGGGTTTTCTATTGGTTGTTAGGGCACGCTAGTCCAGTTCATTTGAGTTCATAATAAGTCGAATTAGCGAAGTTATAAAAGCAGGCACTTACCATTTTGTGCACGAGAGATTTTATTTCGCGTATGTGTGAAGATTTGCGATCGAAATTCAAGTAGGACCGAATTTATTTATTTATTTATTTATTTATTTATTTATTTATTTATTTATTTATTTATTTATTTATTTATTTATTTATTTATTTATTTATTTATTTAGTATCCCCCTCTTGTTCTGGGCCCTCAACAGGCTTGTGCCCAATTACACAGTGATAGACATAATGCTTCGGGTAAAAATATATTAAGTAATGAGAACTCCGAAAAGGCGAATAAGTTGTGAAGAAAAGTTTAAGCAATTTCGGGCTTGCGACAAATTCGTAGTAAATGATAAAATTTACGCGAAGGAACATTTTCGAAACAAAATCAAATTTCTACACAACGGTCCACAGCAGGGAATTTAAACAGAATTAATCGGCGCATTTTCCTGACGCAAGATTAATATCGATACAGCGGAACATCGGCATTTTATTCCTAATTCGCGAAATTGAAGCCGGTTTGCCCGAATTTTGTTCGAAGTAATTTTAATATTCTTAAAGAAATCGAGCTATGAAAATTATTTGCATGAAACAAATGTTGTACCTACTGTATTTATTGATAACAATCGATTCCAAACAAATTATTTGATTGGGATTTTTGCATTTAATTCAGTGATACCATTGTTTCGCTTGAATTAAAATTTTGTATTGCATTCACCGGTGTGTCTTAAATAGGCGAAGGTACCAGGAATTACTATGTATAAAAATGACAGTTTAGGTAAGGATACTAACTCAAAATAATTATTGGTTGTGGAGGAGATCAAGACAAACTGACAGAGTACAAAATTTGCATTTCTTCCCCAATTTTTCCTACCAACCCTAACACATAGGAGGGATGGAGTTGGGGTTTGCATGGGTTTTTCTGGTTTTGTAATTGGTACTTGGGTATCTTTGAAATATAGCTAAACCTACAATAATCGTAGAAATCACGAGAATTGTATAGATCTTAGAAATCCTAAGAATTTTACCAATCATTAAAATGTAGGGACTCTTGGAAATTTCTGGTATACTAGGAACACTTTGACAGACAGATTTACAGAGGAACAAAAAAAATAATAAAAATATCTGCGGCATTAATTTTATTAATACATTTTATAAACACTGGTATTAGATATACACAATATGCATTTAGTCCGCATTGGAAATTCAAAGATACGCATTTTGCACAATATGGGTCTAATTTCCCATTGTTTTAGTGCGAACGGTGTACCTATTGGAAAGACCTGAAAGTTGCTGCACTATGAGAAGAACTAACATTCAGTCTGCACAGTGGTCCAAATCAAATACACCAAATACTTACTTGTCAGTGTGAAAGCCATCACCAAAGAGACAGCCGACACACCGTGATGCATTGATCAATTAAATTAGTTAATAACAAAGTGGGCAGATCCTATAATAATAGCGTCGTCTGTAAAAACTTCTTTAAAAAAATAAAAAAGCAATAAAACTGTTATTCACATATTGTATTCAACGCTCACATTAGATTAAACAGATTTATGATTAGTATCATTTTCTTGCTCAACCTTTCGCCTGCACCTGTTATTAGTAACTACCTATAAAATGCTATAATAAAAAATTTGTTACGATATATCGTTTGACAGATGTTTTAATTTCATTGCCAACGACGAGAAGCATTTGAAGATGAGCCCGTGGGTATCATTTCTGAGATATTTTGAAACCGTTTCTAAATTTCTCCAGTTTATTGTTTGCATTGTGTTAC
Organism: Photinus pyralis; assembly: GCF_008802855.1. NCBI lineage: Eukaryota > Metazoa > Arthropoda > Insecta > Coleoptera > Lampyridae > Photinus > Photinus pyralis. The sequence continues at coordinate 10,829 of NW_022171301.1, read as the reverse complement.
AAATAAGTCTTTTACAATCTCTAGGTTAATGGGTAAAATTTGGATACTTAGTAAATAGTAAAATATACCTACTCAACATTCCGTGGAAATAAAGGCCATTCAATTTACCAATGTGAATCTGTGAGACGTGGAAGATTTGATTATTGACTGTTAAGGACTTGGTCGATATATCCTATGCCTTAACTCTTTTAGCTTTTTTTGGGTGCTCGCCATCCTAAGGACAATAGAATCATCTCCAAAGCAACGTTTCCTCGAATCTGAAAAAAACAACAATATTACGCATCCTGAACACGCCATCCAATCTCATATATCATCTCCATTGTCTTGTGCACCCCTGTAGATCTTCAAGAGACGAAAAGAAAAGCGCACGCGATTTCTTTCTTCATAATCAACCCCTTCGTAGTCAATCTGAAAGAAAGTAATTACTATTATTTCTGCCCTGTCTAATCACAAGTTATGTTTAATTAATTTTTTATGTTTATAAATGTGGCACTTTGATCTTGATCGCTCCCATTTTGAGTATTATGCAAATATTTATAAAATGTTGTTTGGTCAATTTCTTATCTATTCACGTATCTTCGATCGACGAAGAAAAATTAGGGACACCTGTATTTTTGCAACTCGCCCCCTAATACTAAACTCACAACTTCATGATCAGCCCCCATTCGTCCTTGTAATTTTTTTTAATTGTTCGAAAATAATAAGTGATTCCTAAGGGTTCGCAAAAGTGGTACCCTGTGAGCCACCCTATATACTACACTCCACAAAAAAGGAAGTATTTGAGAATACAATCAGTTTAAAGTCGGAAAATTGCAAAAATATCCAGAAGTGGATGGGTGACTTTTTGTGTCTCAATAATTTTTTTAAATTTATTCACTCATCTATTCATAAATTTAGTTTTTATTGCTTTTTGCCAACATTATTTTACGACATTTATGATCTCTTTGGTATCCTGATGCATTACCATATAAAAGACTCCACCCCCATATTAAATAGCATACCTCCTACATACAACAAACCAATTTGTAGAAAAAATTCACAAGGTTCATTGAAATTTGGTATTCTGGGTAAAATAAATGGTGCCCGAAAGTTAAACCAAAGCTTTACTTTAGCAGAACCAAGATTAATTTTAAAGTTTTTCAACAAGAAGCGAAAACACGCAAGCTTTGTCATCCCTTAAATAAGCAAATATCGGTGTAGGGGTGGTTTGTTATTGTTTCATGTAATTGTGAAATTTTCGCGTGACAATAAAATATTTTGTTCTTACATTTTGTGTGTGTGTGTGTGTGCAGCTGCGGAAACGGATGCAGATCTACGGCACGAGCGAGCACGTGTCCGCCGTTGTGAACTGCACGAGCCCCCCGTTCACACGCGTGTACACCCCATCGATAATCCCGATTCGGAACCTATCCCGATTCGGGAATCATCACAACAACTTCAATATTCACAATTTTTCTTCCTTTATATAACCGTTTTTGACTTGTGCCCGTCGTACACAAAAAAGGTGAAGAGTTTGTTTTAATAAACATTTTCCTTCGATGCAACAATGCGTTACCCCTAATGCTAAGCGTGAGAATAAATCTCGCCATTAGAGAAACGAGGAAGTGTATAGAACACCTGCATGTTCGCTGTTTAGTGCCCATTGAATTAATACGGCCGCGATTTTATAAAATAATCGGTTATGCTGAAACAACCACTTACAATGAGGAATTGTTAACATTCGCGTTTTAGTAGAAAAATTGTTATAATGGGCGAGTACCCGCAGAAAACATGTTAATGCGGTTTCGTGGTTAGTAATTTGTGTTTAATGCATTTGAATTAGACGCTCTTATATCCTATTTACACGTTTCCGTAAAGGGACTTAATTAGAAGCGCTTACAATTCACATTCATTGATAAATTAACATATTAATCTCTACATGTGTTTGTTCTACAAGCGACAATTCTAATGAAACAGGAGATGAAACCAGCTTCTAACGTAAAAATGCGCGCATGTAGTTTAGAAATGACATTTTTCTCGACACCGTGTGATGAGCTCGCAATCATTTGCATTAAAACTTGTACTGCACCTGTAGGGAAATTGAACTGCTTTTTTAGTCTTCCGTAAAGAACAAAAATGGAAAATTGAACCTGCAATTTTACACTTGGTTAGATATTCAACACTGCCAAAGAGTAACGAGGTCGAATGTCGCCCAAAGTATAGAATAAATCCCGATGCCAGAGGTCCATACAAAATTTAAATAACTTGAATAACGATAATGATAAGAAGCCACAATTCATCATTAAAAGCTACACTAATCCCCAAGAATAAGTTGGAAGATGGGATTACCTTTTTGAAAAATGTATTTGAAAAGCACCAGATACGACTTTTGATTAAGGATACGTATTATTTTGCTTGGTGGAGCTTCCGTGGAGTAAATATTTCAAAGACAAAACGCGACGAAGAAAATTTATAATGGGACTAGAATAGGTTTTCTTTGCCATATACCGGAAATTAGGTTTGGAGACCGAAATTTCTATGACTACTTCTTAGTTCGGGAGCAAGTTTTCGTAATGAGTGAATCCTTTGGTGGGTGTTGCCTGAGGCAAAATTTCATTTGGTATGTTACGGAAACAATCCGAATTGAATTTACCGCCGAGCTTTCTTTTGCGACCGAAATTCTCTTGGCGATTTTCTTTGGGGGCGAATATTACAAGGATGGGTAAATTTAACGGGTCGAAACATCATTAAACGAATTTATTTGCGGAGTGAATTTACACGAGGATAAAGTATTTGGAAGCGAATGTTTCAGTAGCGAATTTTCCTAGAGGAAAATGTATGGGACATCGGTTTTAGGGCTAAATTCATTAATAATTAGATTAATGCATATTTTCTGCACCCGGGCAGACTATTCCGAATAAGAATTTTACTGGATGAGATTTTTTGGTGAATAAATATTCCTTGGAGTAAATTCTTCGACATTAGAAATTCATTAATAATTAGATTAATGCATATTTTCTGCACCCGGGCAGACTATTCCGAATAAGAATTTTACTGGATGAGATTTTTTGGTGAATAAATATTCCTTGGAGTAAATTCTTCGACATTAGGTTTATTTGGGATAACTGCTTTAAGCCAACGGTGTGTTTCCTTGTGGGACATTGAAACGACATTTCCAGAACAAATTTATACGAAGACGATTGGCCAACAGTATAATTTTTTGGGGATGTATGATTCTAGGACGAACTCTTAAGGCAAGATTAGTGTGGAAGCACATACGTAGGTCTTGTTAACAAATATTTTAGAGGATCTTTTACCAGGAACGAATTTCCGGAGAGCGGATTTGGTGACCTAATAAATTAAGGTCAATTTTCTGCGAATTCCGGTAGCAAATTCTATTTGCGGAGAATATTTGGACACGAGATTCGCAAGGGGTCAAAATTTGAGGCAAAATTAATTTGGAGGAATTAGTAAAAAGCGCACAAGTGCCTATATTCCCGAGGCTTCAAGGGAAAATTTCCTTTGGTTTGTTGTTGTATCATAATCCTAGGACGAGATTCTTGGGGTTTAATCGTAGGGGCTAAATTTATTTGGGATATGGGAATTTCGCCACGGGCAATCGGGCACGAACATATACTTACAACAGGGTGTAGCACCTAAGATCCCTCGGATCATAACTCCTTTACCATAGGAGATACCGAAAAAAGTCTTAGAGCAAAATTGTACACAATTACCGCCGTCATGTTTCTAAAATATTTTTGATCTTTGAACTTTAACGATTTCGCTGTTAGAACCTTTTTTTGTAAAAAGTTGACAGTTTTTCGAAATTTTTTGAGCGAAACTAAATCGCACAGGCGGCTAATTTTTCGACTGAGGTACAGGTGAAGACATCTTCCACAATCACATAATTTCAAATTTTTTTTAGGTACTTTATCGAAAATAGTATATTAAGATACAAGTGTATAATCAAGTCTTTAAAGCACGCGCAACGAGTTTAAGGGCACGACTTTTGCTAAATGTCATATTTTTTCAAAATTTCAAATGGCACCCCCCTAAACAAATTATCCCTCTGGGTAGCCAAAACTACAAATTTTCCACTGATATAAATAAAACCACACATTCCATAAGAAAATTTCAGAGAAAAAACAAGTCGAAACGCCAATTTAAAAAAACGTCCTTTTCTGAACCCTGAACAAAAGATGTTCAATTCTCACAATTAACAGTAAAGTTTCGGCATTGTATGATTGTTTTTTAATCAGCGTTTCCAATCTCCGGTGCTTTTCAAAGTAGCCGTACCTGCCTTCCACTTCTCCTGTATATCTTTATTCGTAAAATTAGGGGATGATACGAAAAGTGAATCGCCTATGAGAAAGTCACTAACTCACCGATTTTTCTCGAGCGGTTCAAGAATAGGGGTCAAAGACTAATGGTTAGGGACCGAATTTGCATGCGGGGACAAATTCACTAGAGTTAGGAGAATTTGGCTTAGGGTGAGGTTTTTGAGTAGAAGAGTTGTGGAAAATGGGTTTAGGACGAGTTTAGCCAAAATATTCTTAGATTGGGTGCAGACTTAATTTACTCAATTACTGAGCCCTGGACGAACTTTCGTATGGGGACGGAAGAAAATTTTCGGACCGAGTACTCCGGAGCAGAAAATATTTGGAAACCTGGAGGCTAAGTTTCGGCAGCGAAATTATAGCCTATAACCAAAATTGGGGCAAATATTCCGAGAGGTTTGGTAGTAAACTTTTGGAAGCTTTTGAAGGATCTAAAAGTCTTTACAAAACTTTTTAACTCTTAACTCTAAATGGCTGTTAAAGACCTGTAAATGCACTTGAATACCCTTACAGTTCGTAAATTGCTTAAAAAGCTCTTCAACGTTCCGATATTAGATACTCAAAGATTATTAGAAATTCTTAAAAAGACTCTGAAAGGTTTTTTAAATGCCTGTTACGGCCAGTTGCACAATAAAAATAATCCAGGATTATTGCTTAATCCGGTATTAAGACATTTGATTGACTTTATATTGCAGTAGGCAGCCAATCAAATGTCTTGTTTAAACTCAGATTTGGCAAATAATGTAGGATTTTGATTATAATTCGCTTTCCTGCAACCGGCCGTTAGAAGAGGCTCACACGCGAATAGGCTGCGGAAATCATTGAAAGCTTTTGGAAAGGAAAGATTTAGTGGCTTTAGAAAAGAGCTCTATAACACCGTTAAGGACTCGTGGTAACACATACAAATTTTTAAGTGCTCAAGATGAATTTAAAGGCTTATCTTGATGGAGCTAAAACCCTATAGGCGCTCTTAACTTTACCTGGAAACTCTTTAAGACATTTTAAGGTTTTTGAACACCTTTACAGATTCTTCGTGCTATTAAAGATCGAAAGCGAAACTGTAGACACATTTAAAGAGCCTTGAATAATATTAAACGCGCATCTCTTTAATAGCCTTTAGAGAGTTCTTAGACGCTCTTGGAGACTCTTGAACGAGCTTAGTGGTTCCTAAATATTTTTATTTTATAACAGATGTTACATTGACATTTTGAATGAGCCAGCGAAATCGCTCTTTAACCACAAGGGTAGATAAAGTGAAACAGATGATTATGCATTCTAATGACTGTCATTCTTATTTCAAATGGGACGCGGAGCACAATACAAAATGACATTCAACATATGACAATGCTGTTACTATGGAAACGACCGCGACGGCAGAACCTAGCAGTCTTCCTATTTTTAAAGTCTAAATTAAATTCAGAATTGTCAGAAGCTTTTCAATGGCTTCTGCTATAAAATAAAGTTTTGTATTATACACGATGATGAAGGGAAACAAACCATCTACCCGTCTATATAATAAATAACTATTAAAATATAATAAATAACAGACGTACAAGTACAACTCACTTTAGAACAGGCTCTTAAAAACTTTTTTTTGCGTAAACATAATCCAAAAATGGCGATGGGCCTATGGCGGAGAAAGTTGACAAAATAACATGTGCATGTGTTTGTTTAGTTTGCAGTGTTCAGAAAGTATGCCTACGAGTCACCTCAGGCTCTTTCTTGATAGCCCTGTGCAAAAACGCGCCATGCTACGAGATGGCCTTTTGTGTTGCCCTGTGTTGGGTTTTTTGTGTTTTGAGTTAAGTTGTTTACAGTTACTACTGTAAGTGGAAGAGCCGGTTCTGGACCATAAAACACGGTTTTGAAGCCGGTCAGGCTATAACTCATCGGCTCTATCATTACCATCCGTTCCAACATAACCTGCTCAAACGTGTTGCTGCTTGCTACTTGGTCATTGTCACTGGTTCAACCGATTGGCCCGGCTGTGTCTGACTTTCGAACTCTGAGATGTCACCTTATGTTTTATCAAGCTTTAATTAATGTGATGATTTGTAGAAGTAATATAACACCACCAATTTCCGGCGTGTAATTTAAAACCGTAGCCAGACAACGATGTGACAAATACAATTTAGGACAAATACACCATTGATAAACGTGGTACGAAAGCTTACTTTATTCCAATCAACAAAAATTTGAACTTGTCACGAGTAACATTTGTTTGGGGGAATGTTTTTGAAACCTTGACTCTTTTACAATTGAGAAATTTTACTTCCACGTAATTCCATGGGAAAAATCGCAAAAAATTTAAGTTCAATAAACAGTCTTGTTACAGACCCTTTTGCAGTTTTGGAATTAAAAGGATCTCCTGATCATAAAGCTCTAAAAGCCCCATCAAGTTAGCCCCCGCCATTAAAAAAAAGTGCAATGAAAATTTTTAAATAGTGCTAATTTTGTGCCAAATTGCGCTGATCCAATTTTAATTTGTGCTGATCTAGCAAATCTTAAGGTATAAATTGCACTACTACTTTAACCAGTTGTGCTCAACGCATACTGGATTGTACCGGTCAAATTTAGTTGGTCTTACGGTACACGGTAGTTCCTGCACTCAAATCTCTGGGCCAACTCCTATTCTAATAAGTGCCTACCTAGCAAAATAGATAAGTATTAACATAGAACGCTTTCCCTGATTCCAAGCGTTGCGATGTTGTCGTTAACTTATTAGTTATTTTTTTGCAATGTAAAAAATGGATCGGATATTTACCTACATCAGGTGCGCATAATGAGACTTTTGTACTAGTGCATCAAACAATAAATATAAAACATGGCTCAGGCTGAGAGTCAAGTTGGCACCAGAATTATACATCAAGCACAATTAATTAGCAGTAGGTTGATATCATATCTTAAAAAAGCCCGGTGGCTGAGAGGCTCCAGAGGCATGTAAGAACAGGAACCTATAATGAAAGAGTATTTTAATGGCACAATCCAATATGCATCGAATACAAGGTGATTATCATTATTGCTGATCCAATGCCATGTCTGTAACGTGAAAGAGGAATCAAGTTAGCCCCTGAGATTTGGGTGTAGGAGCTAATGAGGTAGGTACCGTAAGACCAACTTCGAAAATTTAAACGGCCCACCCGTTAAAGCAGTAGTGGAATTTTGTACCTTAAAACCCGGGGGGCTGAGAGTCAATTTTGCCCCGGCGTTTCAATTCAAGGAAAACTGAATTCTTCAGATCGGCACAAATTCAAATTGGATCGGCGCAATTTAGCACCTCACTAGCACTAGTTAAAAATTGTTATTGCATTTTTTTTTAATTCAGGGGGGCGGGTAACTGGATGGAGCTAGCTCTGAATGTTTTCAAGTTGCAGATATCCATGAAGATTAATTCGGAAATTGTTGCCGTGCTAAAAATCAGTTCAAGGTTAACAATGTGATTGAAATGTCGTGAAAATTAATCAAAATACAAAATATTTACACATGCCAGAATTGAGCAACTGCACAGCTCGGGGGATTAATAGCGCTGTTGTTGATAAAATGTGTCATACGAGCACGACGCCTATGCACTCTATTATTGCCAACTGATACGTACGTAAATAGGTCACGTGTCGGCGTTCATTAAACTCGTGTTTATCTAAAACTCCAACAATAGTTTTAAAAGATGCACCCCACCCCTCGGATTACTAGATTACAACATTTAATGAAGCGCGACGTCGATCGCGACGCCCGTCCTTTCACGAGAGCGACGTCTCCATCATTCATCTCCATCTCTTTTAACGTATCAGTCAATTATCCTTCGTGCAAGAGGCCGGGGGAGTCCCGTCCCGATAGCATCTTCCCACTAGTCAACCCCCGGCCACTTGAGCCCCCTCGAAAAATCTGCGCTGACGCAAAAACATAAATCGAATCAAAAATTAAAATCGCAAGTAATAAACGCTAATATAATAATAAAAATCACAATCACATGCAATCTGTTTAGGGACGCAAATAGGGGTAGTCTAAAGTCTCACGGCTGAGCAACACCGGGCCCGCAGCTGTGGCCCGCAAGTGTTCAATGAATGGTTTGTATTGCTTTAAGGCCCATCTGCGACAGCGGCTGCTGATACCACCATCAAAGCTCTTAGTGTATTTACTATTATTTAGTATTCTCACGTTTATATGTAAGGAAGCTAAATACCAGAACTTCCTTTATCACTTTTTAAACCCTCAAAACTTATCATTGATTTTCTTACGCACGTGTATTCAGCTGCCTCTGTTTGCGTCTGATGACACAATTTCACTTTTTAGCACCTTCCACCAAATTTGCAATGTTTGAATTGGTATTGTTTCATTGTTTATCGGATATTGGCTTGGTATTTAGTTACAAAGACAATTAGGTACCCACTTTGCTTTGTGAACTGTTATAAAAGGAATGTTAACAAAAGCGACTATTACATCCATAATAACATCGCCAAAACATTGTAAGCTATTCACGTCCTTTTATTCAAATATTACATTCTCTATTTTTATTAAATAACTGTTAGTAACTATATTTTGAATGCTTCTCTTTTAGTAAACCTAATAGATCGCGTCAGAGCTGGTTTTCTAATTTTAAGGTACTATACAGGCTGATTAAAATTCGGGGTCCACCATGGGGATCTCAGGAACTGTAAGTGATAGGTAGGTAGTTTAAATTTGGCAAAGTTGTGTATTTTGACTATGCAGTGTTCCGACTACTTTCGGAAATATTCGGAAAAAACCGAAATTTTGCAAAATCGTTCTTATTTTTTACTGTAGTTATTTAAAAAGATATTTCGAATGGCCACTTTTGTCTCTTTACAAGATGCTAACTACTTTTAAATTTGAAGTTTGACGTTTCGTCTCCACTCATCATCAACATTGCTTTTTCTTATGGAAGTAATTTTTACTTTTTGTGTCATTTGATAGAGAATTTTTTTGCTATTTTAAAAATGTAAACATCACTATCTTTTAATACGAAATAGCGCTATTAATTCGTAAAATCGCAAAAAACTACGTACGTACACTGTGCTCAAGACAAAGTTTTTCAGGCAAAAAAGCAGACATTTTAACAATATTACAAAAATTGCGATGTTTACATTTTTGAACTCAGAAAAAGATTCTCTATCAAATACGCAAGAAGTAAAAATTACTTCCATAAGAAAAAACAAAGTAGATGAAGGTCAACTAGAGACAAAACCTACACGAACAAACTTTATTATTATTATTATTGTTATTATAAGTATAAATTCGGAATATTATGTTGCCATTTTTTCGCAGTTTTCAAATTTTGTGGTTTTTTTCTGAGACCAATTTTTCCGGAAATTTTGAAACACTAGAGCCAATGAACAAGAACAACATAAGGTACTTCATTTTAAATTTGAGCCCAAATTGAATAAGTTTCTGTCTCCACCGAGATGTTCTACATACCTGTGTCTTAAAATGTAATAATTTCAATTTTCGCAGGGGTCACATTCAAGAAATGGAATTTAGAAGTATTTTCAGGTGAAAATATCTCCTATTCGCGTTTGAGTGCGAAACAAACAATGTTTAGCCTTCAACGGTGTAAATGCGAATTTATTTACTTACAATTTAAGGCACGAATTTGGGTCCCACTTAGTCGATTAGCCCAAAAATGAACTAATTTGTAGTGTGTACTGTGCCTCAAATTGTATTCAATTGTGCATTTATGGTCACGGTTGGTGCCTCTTTGTTTCTAGAACTATTCCCCCCCCCACCCCCCACCCCCTCACAATTATGTTCTTCATACTGAACCTTCGGTATTTCATGGTACTCCGATTGTGCTTATTATCCTCACAGTCTGTGGCTTTTTGTTCTCGGGATATTTGAAAAAATCAAATCTCAAAAATTAAAATTTTTCTAACGAAAGCGTTTAGGTCTGGATTTACTTGAAGTGTCAAGATAGCGGCGAACAGGTTCAAATTCAAATTCATTTGAGTGGGATCTTTGACAGCCGTTTGATATTGGTAGTAAAAAAGACATTAACCAATGAAAAATTTAGCCATTTTGGGGGAACAATTCGCCATTGTGGGTGTCCATAACTTTACGAAGTATTAATTAAGGGGGATCGGTCCGATTTAAAAAATGAAAATTAATTAGGTTCTGAGCATCGTAGCTACCAGCAAGAAGCTGAATTTTTGGGGTTAGTGAACGCTTATCCCCCCACAAATTAAAATGTATACTGAAACTTCGATATTACGTAGTACTGAGATTGTGCTTAATTGTACCAGGATTTGTGACTTTTAGTTTCGCAGATATTTGGCAGGTGAACGCTTATAGCCCTCCAAAAATAAATATTTCTATGCTTAAACGACGATATTGCGTAGTGCTTCGATTGTGCTGATTTGGGCGTTTATGCTCACCGTTTGTGTCATTTTGGTTTCGGAGATAACTGGAAAAAAGTGAACCATTAAGCTGTTTATACTTAAAAGATGGTATTGCATGCTACTTCGCTAGACGTTAAGCGTTCACTTAGCCCCCCATTTGATAGTA
>NW_022171300.1:0-52642 GCF_008802855.1 Photinus pyralis | reverse complement strand
TTCAAAAAAATAAAAATACCTCATCAGCTGCAGTATGGAATTTCATGCAGGATATCTTCGATTCTATGTCCCTGAGACAATTCACTATAGGGATTTTCTGCGACCTTTCAAAAGCCTTCGATTGTGTTTCGCATGAGCTGTTACTACAAAAGCTTGGGGTCAGAGGAGTGGCGAAACTGTGGTTTACTTCCTACCTTGAAAATAGACAACAATTGTGTGAAATTAAATATTTAACAAATATTGGCATCATTGATACCTTCCAGTCCGGATACAGAACGGTTAAATGTGGTGTTCCGCAAGGAAGCGTACTTGGTCCACTTCTATTCCTAATGTATATCAACGTCTTAGTTGCTTCATTCCCCACTGTTAAATTTACCTTATTTGCAGATGACACTTCCCTGATCATTCACAACGCTTGCTATAACACACTCTTATTACACGCTAACCATATCATTGGACAAATAAACAATTGGATGAATCATCATAAGCTGTTCTTAAATATCAACAAGTCATGCTACATCTTTTTTCATTCATCGAATGTACAAATCAACTGTCCCGATATCTCTAGATAACAATCACATTAAACCGGTCTCATGCACCAAATTTCTTGGCATTACAATTGACGATACCTTCTCTTGGGCACCGCATATAGAAGACCTTTGCCCCAAACTAGCTAAGTCGATTTTTCTTATTAAAAGCGTAAAGGATATATTGGGTATTGAGATTTGGGGTAGTAGTGTTGATGTGCATAAGGCGTTTAAATTGCAAAAGCGAGCGATTCGCACGATTCTCAATATGAACCGTTTAGATTCTTGCAGAGGAAAGTTTTGTTTCATGCAACTTTTTACATTAACAAATCTCTACATTTTTAGAATATCTCTACAAATTTATAATAATAAACATAACTACGAGTATATTAAGCCGTCAGATGTACATGAGCACAAAACTAGAACAAACACTCAACTTCGTTTACCTAAGGTACATAGTACTCAATTACAAAATTTTCCAATATACCAGGGCCTTAAAATATTCAATAAGTTGCCGTCACATATTACAAATTTACAGTCTATGAATAAATTCAAAAGCAAACTTAAATCGTGGCTAAAACAAAATGAGTTTTATTCACTGGATGAGTTTTTTTCAAGTACAACCGGTTAATATAATTCCTTATTTTTTATTTTTGTTTAATTATTTCCATTTAGTTCATTTAATATTATATTTTGAAGCTTATTTATATATATATATATATATATATATATTACGTACTCGAGTTTTTTTTCCTCAACGCCTTGTATGGTTTGGCTGTTTGCATATTAATTTTTGTTTATGTTTGTAAATATACTACTTGTAAAACAGTGGAGGAATAAATATTATTATTATTAGACTTCTCAATCAAAAGTTATAGACTAGAAACCAATTTCGAAAAAAAATTCAAAAGGCTGTAACTTTTGAACCAGTAGCCCAATCTTGGAACTGTTTGAAATTATGGATTCTACAGGCCTCATTCTATAAGAAAATGTTTTCTTCCCGGTCGATCTGAGACAATTTTTTTTTCGGCCAAAAAAAAGGCAGTGTACAACCTTCCTTTTTTACCAAAAATTGACTACACCAAAATTTCTCGGGAAAACACTTTTTCGTATTAATTTTGGTGCGTAGAATCCAAAACAACTCGTACTTTTTCGATTAGACTTCTCAATCAAAAGTTATAGACTAGAAACCAATTTCGAAAGAAAATTCAAAAGGCTGTAGCTTTTGAACTAGTAGCCCAATCTTGGAACTGTTTGAAATACATGAAATTGCACATTTTCAACTGCCCTTTAAGGAAAATTGAGTCGGACGTGGCCATTAAGTGCTTAAATTAAAATGTTCTCTTTAAGGTAGTTTCGTACGTGGCGACATCTCAACCAGAGCTGGGCAGTATTCGATTTTGTAAATACTTTTCAGTATTCAAATACTTTGTAATTAAACACTTTTATGGAAGCAGTAATTGTATTTGTAACTCAAATACTTTCACAAATATTTAGTATTCGAATACTTCGCAAAGTATTTGAATACTTTTAAGTTATTCAAATATTTGAGAACTATTTAGAAATGTTTAGAGAAAGTTTCCATTATCACAAAATCAAATATAAAAATCAGAGACTTGTTATACTATAGTAACAAGTCTCTGATAAAAATCCGTTACAACTGAATACCGAACGATCCTTTCGATTAATTAATACTAACGATTCTACAATAGCTAGGTAAATGAAAAATCACTAAATCTGTTTTTCGCTCATATCTAGTGAACTGTGGAGTTAAAAAAAAACAAAAGCATATCTTGAATAAGCTCTTAAAACTACAACTCTTTCCTCATTTAACCGAATCTCTATGTCTTACGGTTTCCGAAATCCTAATGCTTAAAATGAAAAAAAAACTCACTCAAATGTTACGCAATTCCCTTTTAGTGAAATTAATTGGAATAACTGAATGTGGAAAGGGTTAGGTGGCATTCGCAACAAATTCCCAAGATATGAATAATTGTTTACCTGTGTTTTCCTAAATAGGGTGCTTCGTGTTTTCCACAACCACTCGCATCTACGTTTCTACAACACCTAATTTTAAATATTACCTTACATTTATTATCAATGCTAACCCTATATGTATCTATAACAGGCTTTCTCGTATAAATGCCGGTCGGTCTATGACTCAATACCATTACCTATTATTCTCGGGTATGACGTCAATTGAATAGGATCAGTCGATATGCGAAAAAAAAACATCGAACATCCCCCGTTTGTTTTACAGCTTTTACCGACTTCTCGAACTGTCAAAATAACTAGTTTTCGGCTACTATCCCATACTTTAAGCATGACTCCTTTTGGTTTGCAAGTCATAATCAGCATTACCCCCATCTTTGTTTTGCTGTGCGTGAACCATTGGAACTTGGAACTCCAAAGGGGTTGATTGCAAATCAAATTTTAGCAAAATTTTCTTGGGGGTTAAGACGGGAAGAACTTTCTTACGATCATTCTTGAAATCTCACTACAATTTTTGCCAAACTAGGAAGAACTCCCAGAAATGAAAGAAATTAGACCATGCAAACACTTTTTGTTGAAACAATTAAAAAAGGCCTTAAAGGCAAATTTGCCTCAGATGATGACTTGAAAAGGACAGTAGCGTAGTTTTTCGCTGCGGAAATTTCGATTTTTTGTGTAATGAAACAGCTGGACAACTAGAAAAATCTGATTCCCCCACGTTTTATAACGTCTCCTGTATTATTTAGTACTTATTCAGAAGCTCGTATCTATACTAATGTAATTTTAAAAATGGCAGAATAGTTGAATTGAAAAATATGAATCAATATACAACAATATCCTTCATAAATTGGTACACCTGGGCAACATTAGCCCTTACATATCTGATATAGGTACCCATTTGTCACGATCATCAATCATACTTATTCCATACAAAAGCTCTATGAGAACGTCGACTAACAAGGCGCGAAAAATTTCATTCAATAGTTTCGCTAACTATACATGTTTGGACTCCACATCGAATGGAATTTTTTATTTGAGCTGTGATTGGAAGTAAGGGCTCCGTATCTAGGCAACTGGCTTAATAAAAGGGCCTAGAATGTAAAACCAGATTTCTCAGATGAATGGAGACACGCGTCTTTATTCCATCATCTGATATATACCGTGTAGAGCGGGGGATTAATGTTTTGTCGCAGAAACCATACCACAAAATATATACCAGATATTTGAGTATCTCGAAATCTTTTTATCCTTATATCCTAAATAAAAAATTTAAATTTCAACTATATATTCGCTTCGGCGAAATAAACCTTTATACAGACGTTTTATTTATTTCCTTTATTTACTTTTCGTTTATACACTTGTTTAGGTCGTGTCCGTATCATATTTTTGCACAGTTATTTTATTTCTCACTCCCCCCCATCATTCTTCTAGACCGTTATTTCAATGACTATTGTTGAAGTTGACTATACTGCGAGTACAATTAAATTCTCGAGATTTTGGATATTTTTAACAGGGTTTAAAAGAAACAATCATATTCACCATTGAAGGTTGGTTTATCCTTCAATTAAAATAACTATTTTACATTTTTTAATTTTTTTAATTTTATTGTACTATAGCCAAGATTAGCGTGTGAGTTGAACCTAAGATTTAACGTAGGAAATTGGTTTGGGGGTAGTTAGGAAGTCAACCTACCCCTGTAAAAGTATCAAATATCAAATCAAAAATAAAAACTCCACAATTGATTAGCGTACCACACAAATACAAAATATTCTCCCAAATATTCAAAATAATTACTTACATTACTCCAAACTAGTATAGTAAATGCGCAATTGAAGCTTCGAAATTAACAGAATCCCCCAAATCAAGAATGACCGATTAGCAATTAATTACTGAATCCTAAAACACAATTTTTCACAATTAAATTGATATTTCGGGCAAAATTTTACACGTATAGGGCCAAGTATAAGTAAAACATCTTACCTTGGAATAAAGTTAGATGTTGAGGTAAAGTAGTGAACTGCTGAAAATAATCAAAAAGAAAAATCGCCCAAACCGCAGGGTTCAGTGTATATAATTAGCTGATTAGTGCCTGAAGGGTCTCGCTCTACTTCTAATCTGCTTTTATACTCAGGTAGGGTACTTGGACAAAAAGGAAGTGGTCCAGAAGGGTGGCCAGTGACGAGTTGAGTCGACTATTATCTGGGAAGTAAATGCCACTAAATTTTTGAAAATAAAAATTGCCATAATTTTTCAGTGTATAATCCATGTTTGAACGAGAAAAAGCGATTTTTCATCTAAAAAATAAAGTTTTTGTAAAATTTGTTATTTATATCTAAACATTCTATTTTTTGGACAGTTTTTACAGTCAATGATATACCTATTTTTCAGATTTAATATTGAAATGTAAGTTTAATTACGTGGTATATTTATCGCAATTAACAAACAATAAATTGATAACATATAGGTATGTATCTTAAAAAGGATTAATTTATACCAGTAATTATTTTAGAACGCTATCCAGTATTCTCAAATGTTATCGAACAAACACGTTATATTTCCCAGAAACCTACCTATTCAATAAAAATGGATAAATACAGGGTGGCCCACTGAAAACAGTCAATGCCAATTTAAATTTTGCCCACTTAACGACAGTTTTGCCAGAAACGGCCGTATACGTCAATTTTAGTTTTGAGTGGGACACCTAAATTAAATAATACTACTTACATAACTTTAACCCTGAGAAGAGGGCGAATTGCACCCCAAAAATTTGAAATGGGAAGGGGTAGTAAATGTAGATAGGTCGAAAGGTATGTCTTCAGAACTGGTTTTATTTTGCAAATCCGATCAGTAGCTCCAGAGAAAGCTCGATTTAAATGGATTTGCAGAGCCGTTTTAAATGTTTATTAAGTAGGCGTTGAAGTTCGCTTCCTTGCTTGTGCACTTATGTCAGACGTTCTTTTCTGACACAAGCTGTCAATTATTTCAACTTCAACGCCTACTTAAGAAACATTTAAAACGGCTCTGCAAATCCATTTAAATCGAGTTTTCTCTAGAACTACTGATCGGATTTGAAAAATAAAAACCGTTCTGAACACATAATGAACATTCCTTTCGACCTATCTAACACTTACTACCCCTTCCCATTTAAAATTTTTAGGGGGTAATTCACCCCCTTCTCAGGGTTAAAGTTATGTAAGTAGTATTACTTAATTTAGGTGTCCCCCTCAAAACTAAAATTGACGTGTTCGAGCGTTTCTGGTAAAACTGTCTTTAAGTGGGCAAAATTGGCATTGACTGCTTTCAGCGGGCCACCCTGTACCCATGTTAATACACGTAAATGCACACTATTTTTCATGCAGTTTTATAAAAATAATGAAACGTGCTTTCAAAAACTGGATAATTGATATTCCATACACAAAGCTACGCAACTACTATAAACTTCATAATATATCAACAGAAGGGCGCTTTTATTATTTGATCTTAGCTCAGTAAAGCACATAAATAAGTAAATGAAACCATTAATTTTCGTATTACGGGAGGGGGGGGGGAGGATTACCTGCCCAATTTAAAAATGTCAGTATTAATTCTATTATTGTCGAGTGATGACTTAATGCCTAATGAGGTGTTAATATTTAACTAAAACGATCTCTCATTGGATAACCCCTGTATGTAAGAGTTCAATTTAATTGTTTAATGGAACACTCTGCGTATTATTCAATATTTCAATTTTTCACTTCATTTTAAGCAAAAGCAGACTGCCTCGGATTGAAAGTGGAAGAAGAGCCGCGACCACCAGTTTCAGTGGTCGCTTTAAGGGCAAGGTTTTCCAGCTGCACTGAGCTTTCTGGCCGTTTCGACGCTGCTTATATTTCCAGGGGGTGGCTCACTGTGGTGTGTGATTGGATGAGCCGTGCTGACCAAGAGTCTGACCAAGAGGGAAGGGTCAAAAGCATATGAAAGTGCGAACTTTTTTCCTATAAACTCCCAGACTAAAACGATTGTTTCAAGCAGAGATCTGAAAGGTTAAGCTTGTCACCCATTTACAACTTTAAAATTCCATTGAAATTTAAAATGTGTATAGTATGAAATCTGAATTTGAAGCTGAAACCTAGAACTGGAAAGTCAAATATCGAAGTTTGACGATTCTGAGCGAAGTTTAACGAACACTCGCAGTTTTTTTACTTTAACTTGAGAGCCAAAAGTTCGAAAATTTGGAAGTCTGGGAGTATTCAAAATAATTCATGCCGTGATTATGATTTGTGAATAAAGAATTAATGTTTATTTCGCGATTTTGAAACGAAGCTTCAAATTAAGTTTTAAACTCGTAGAAAGTTTTAAAATTTTGGGCCTGAAGGACGCATATTAGTCGCGATTTGGAAATAAAATGTCCTGGTTTAAAATTGGAAGATTTGACACCTCTGGATTTTAAAATTTAGAGCTCGAAGTTTGGACAAGAAATAAACAGACATATTTTCAGCCGAAACTTTGGATATCTCAAAATCCGGAGAGTTGAATAAACTAAAAGTCCCTATTTTCAATTCTGAAACTACAAGATACACTTTCAACCTTTCGCCAGCTTTATAATCTAACTTGAACAAGTTAAAAAGTAATCGTAAACGATTTACATAAAGCGTATTTCCACTTGCATTCATTTCCCATTTGTAAGATGCTTAACTTCTGTTAAAATCGTAAAAATCCGGCCACAAATATGAAAGATACGTTGCACATGAGCCATCCATTTTTGACATGCTATTTCAATTTCAGTTTATAAGAAGAATTTCATTTCAATGCTTTTCTAAATAAGAAAGTTGGAACTGCGCATGCGCAAACCTAAATTTTGAAACCAATGTTAGATTTTCGTTTGTTCCAAGCGCCAAAGCATCAAATTTCATTTAAATGCTTCCATAAATAAAAAAGTTGACACTGCGCATGCGCAAAACCAAATTTTGAAACTGGCGTTAGATTTTCCTTTATTCCTAGTGCCTATGTATCACAATTCATTTAAATTCTTCCATAAATAAAAAGTTGGCACTGTGCATGCGCAAAAACAAATTTTGAAACTGGCATTTGATTTTCCTTTATTCCAAGCGCCTATGTATCAAATTTCATTTAAATTCTTCCATAAATAAAAAAGGGCACTGCGCATGCGCAAAACCAAATTTTGAAATTGGCGTTTGATTTTCCTTTATTCCAAGTGCCTATGTATCAAATTTCATTCAAATGCTTTTATAAGTAAAAAAGTTTGCAATTCGGTTTATAAATGGTCGAGATGCGAAAAGGGCACTGTGAATTTTGAATCGATCCGATTCAACTTTTGGCATTGCGTATTATATGGCTAAAGCTATGCCCATATTGAATTTCATGCAATTCAGTTCATAACTAACGGAGATGTAAAAGCGATCGAACATTTCTAAACAAAATTATCGTTCACACGGACAGATAGATGGACAGACAGACAAAGGAACAGACGGAGAGACCAACCGGCAGGCGACAGATAGCAATGCAAAATTATAAACGATCTCTAGGATGGTTAATAAACGGCAAAAGTGTAAAATTATGGAACATGTAAAAAACGGTTTTTTGTTTTTTTTACAATAACTTTTTTTGTAAGCGGTACAGAAAAAATTCCTTTCTTGGTACAAGACTCGACACCATAACGAACCAAATAGCGAAAAAAGTAGAACAATAGCTCTTAAGATAAAGAACTAGTAGCGTCGCAAAAGTAGCGGGCGGACGGACGGACGGACGGACGGACGGACAAAGTGGCCACAATAGCGCATTTTATTTTTATTTTTGTGGAAATGCGCTAAAAACATTTACTGATATGATGGATGAAGGGTTCACAGAAAAAGTGTGATTCATTCTCATGCTAAAACAAAGGAGGGCAAAAATTGCACATGAAATGTTGAGAAGGGTACTTACGTGAAAAGACGTATTTTACATTTTCAATTCGAGGTGAAAAGATGCACAAAAAATTAATTTTCGAATTGAGATTCTGAATTCAACATTTCAAACTTAAAGTTTGACTGTATGTCCTATAGCTTTCAATTAAAAATTAAAATTTATTCATGAAGGGGGCACAAGCTTACACCCACATTTCAAGTGCCTACAAAAAATTCCCAAATAAACAACGTCTGCCCTCAAAAATAGAGGTTAAATAGCCGTTTTGATCTGGTAAGTACAAAAAACGAGCATCTAAGTATTTTGGATTACAGTGAGCGCAATTTAATCCTTATCCATACATATTTCCATTGAATTTTAAATTCAATGATATTTCTCAGAAATCGGATCTTAAAGTTGTTCAAAACTACTATTTTTCAAATACGGATTGGAAGTTTTGTTTCACTTCTATCAATTAACATTGGTATAACTAATCTAATTTATTGGGTCGATAGAAAACACGATTCGGCCTATTCGATTAAAATTATAGAAAGATTCACCTACAATTGCAGGAGTGCTCTTCAACCAGATATTAAGGAAAAAAATTTGATAATTAAAGGCACGCATGTTGTAAATAATTCGATCCCTTTTTAAGTTCTTGTCGCGGTTCTACAAAAAAAAAACCGAGATTTACCGCCGAACAAGCATTGCATGCGAAAAGTCCGTAAAGATGTGAATATTTGTAGCCCTAATTTAATTTTTGGAAGGAAAAACTTCAATCACCATTCGAATTTATACGCTTACATTGTTAATAAATTTTCGAAATTGTTTTCCGGAAACCTGTTGAAACGAGTGTTTCGATCCGTTATATAGCAAAAGACAAATGCATCCTTCCCATCGTGAATTTTTGATGAAGCAATATGCAAAACATTATTTATTAGACTATTTTGAAATTGTAAAACGCCACTTGAACGTAAATTTACGAAATTATCGGCTCGGGTCTCGATGACTCATTAAAAAGTCACTGTTACGCACCAGCATTAGGTAAATTTAGCATAACGTATGGCACGCAATTTTTGTAACCTTTACTACGTATTTTAAATGCCACGCGATTTTAAAATTTTACAGACATGCAAAACATAATAGCGATTACTTCATTTTGGAGGTCGTTTTTTTTGACAATTATAACCTTTTCAATAAAGTGTACATTTAGCAATACGCGTGTCTGCAACTTGTTCAATTTGAGCATCCACTAATTGAGAATCGATTAGCACAAAACTTAATGGAAGCGTCATAAATAGATTTGCGCTGAAAAAGATGGTATTAAAATCCGTTGTTATAGGGGTTAACTACCCTTATTCTACACTGTGTCCACTTCCGCAACAATGAGAAATATTACTATAGAAAATTGAAATATTTCACTCCTACTTACACATACCTATTAGAAACGCATAGCTAATATAAATAAATAGTTTTCTATTTTGTCTCTACATTCATGGGCGTAAATGAATCATTTGATGAATTCATATTGTGTTTTATTTTATTATTTTAAGATACCTTATCAAGAATGCCAATTCATCGCAGAGGAAATGGAGACCATATAGAGCACTATTTTTTTTTTACAAACCGCATAGGTCTGTTAAACCAAGAAAATTAGAACGATTTTGCCCGGAAGTTGTAAATTTTTGCAAACAGTTCGTATCGAAATGCCGTTTTCAGAAGAAGCAAATGTTGTATAATACTGGCCGAGCCATTTTTTGAAAAATGTGTAAGGGTTGCAAATAATGTATTTATTATTATTTCATTATTTATCCATGTCCATAAAATACCTTCGACAGTGACCCTTTCTGATCGCCTTTATCATAATTATAAAGTTTATCTCTACCTCTGGATTAAAGGCATCTTTATTATATTTATTATATAAAATGGGTCAATTGTATCTACGATCATAATATTGAATGGTTTGCATGGTGTAGTGGTGAGTGCTAAAGGCCTAAAGGATCTCTTAAACTTTAGGTTTATTTATTTGACATTTATGGCAATTCCTAACATATAATGCCACATCTTGTGACATATTTTTCCAATGGTAAAGGTTTCTTAACTTTGCATATAATCTTTTCTGTCCACAAAAACCTCCTTGTAATGGATTGTCGTGATATGTTTTTAATAAAGTTTCCTTTTCAGTTTTATCGTATGTGATAGTAATCTTGTGAGTTTTTAATCAGTCAAAACGAAAATCAGTTTTAATACAAACTTACAATGACACATTTCTTTAATTAAATTTTTGACACTTTTCAAAATTACTTATATACTAAACTGGCGCTGTGTGAATATCAAACTTGATTATAATTATATTCCAACAGCCCCACTTAATCTAATGAAGATACATACACAAAACTTGTAAACTAAACTACTTATAAACATATATATTTGAAATTACATACATCCTAAATAGTTAACAAAATATTTGTGTTTTGGCCCTGCTAAACCTTTTGTGAAAATATCAGCTGGCATCTGATCTGTTGAAATATACTCTAAGCATATATCTTTTCTTTCAACTGCCTCTCTTTTAAAATGATATTTTACATTTTTATGTTCTATTATGAAATACAGGATTTGAAACCAACTTCTGCGCACTTTGACTATCATTACATAACAAAGTAGTTTCATCTATTTGTAAAATTTCACCAAGAAAACCTTTTAAAAATATAGCTTCTTTAGTTGCTTGACAAATAGATACATATTCTGCTTCGGTACTAGATAAACTTACTGATGCTTGTTTCTTTGATTCCCATGAAATTGCCCCTCCTGACAACAAACACAAATAACCAGTATATGATTTTCCATCGATTAAATTATTTCCCCAATCAGCATCACAAAATCCTTTGATTTCCAAATCACCTTTTTTGAAAATTAAACTCTGATCAATGGTCCCTTTTAAATAACTCAAAATTCTTTTAGCATGTTGAAAATGAGTATTTGTGTAACAAGTATTAAACTGACTTGGATAGCTTACAGAAAAAGCTATATCAGGTCTCGAATTAACTGCTAAAAACATTAAAGAACCTATAAGACATCTGTAAGGAATACTTTCATCACGTTTCCCTTTTTCTAATTTTAACCTTGGTTCGATAGGAGTTGAAACTGGTTTACAATCTTTCATACCAAATCTCTCTAACAAATATAAGATATAATGCTTTTGATTTACTCTTAATTCCTGCTTACTTTTATCTAGTTCAATATTTAAACCTAAACATTTCTTGACTTGGCCCAAGTCCTTAAGTTTAAAATTCTCTGATAAAACACCCTTTAATTTAGCAACTTCACCAGCATTATTATAGAAAATCAAAAAATCATCAACATACAAGGCAACAAACAATTGTTCCTTCAATTCTTTTCATATAAAGACAAGATTCATATTTAGACTTTTTGTAATCCAATTCTGTCAAAGTTTGCTCAACTCTTAAATTCCACATACGTGAAGCTTGTTTAAGCCCATATATGGCTTTGTTTAATAAACATACCTTATTATTTTTAATATAACCTTCCGGTTGAGCCATAAAAATTCTTTCGTTCAAATGACTATTAAGAAAAGCTGTGGTAATGTCTACATGATCTACTTCTAAATCAACACTTACCGCTATGGCAAAAAGTATTCTTAAAGTAGAGTTTCTAACAACTGGTCGTTTCTGTATAGCCTATTCCATACTGTTGAGTAAAACCACGAGCAACTAGTCTGGTTTTATATCTCTTCTCACCCTTTGAATCACACTTTAATTGATTGCACTGAACAATCTTCTGATTTTCTGGTTGTTCAACTAATGTCCATACTTGATTGTTTATTAGTGACTCGTACTCTTCATCCATTGCTTTTCTCCATTTTTCTGCATCATCACGACTCAAGGCCTCAGATACAGTGCTTGGTTCTTCATTCATCGCTTCCGATACCAAATACAGTACATGGTCTGTATAAGTTTTGTCTTTTCTCAACCTTTCCGATCTTCTGAGTTGTACATCATTTTCTTGTGGAATATCCACTTCCAGATCATCATCAGATTGTGCATCGGAATTTCTACGTGAGCATCCTCCTTTTGAATAACCAGATTTCTCTTCATCTCATCAGGATCATTTTTCCTAGATTGAAATTGATTTTCGAAGAAAACAACATCTCTAGATTTGATGATGTGACCTGATTTTTCAATATCAAACAGTCTGTAAGCTTTACTATGTTCATCGTAACCCACGAACACATATTCCTTGCTCTTTGGATCGAATTTCTTTCTTAATTGTTGCGGTATATGAGCCTGTGCTATACAGCCAAAAACTTTTAAATGTTTGAGATTAATTCTCAATCCTGACCATTTTTCTTCTGGCGTACATCCTTTTACAGCTTTGTGAGGTGATCTATTCTTCAAATAAACTGCGGTGTTGACAGCTTCAGCCCACATCTTTTGATCTAGATCTGCCTCAAGCAACATACAGCTTTTTTTACTATGGTCCTATTTGTCCTCTCTGCTACACCGTTTTGTTGAGGTGTGTAAGTGACAGTGGTTTGATGATCAATGCCTTTCATTTTGAAATAATTTGTGAAACCTTCATTGACATACTCTGTTCCATTGTCACTTCTAACCTTCTTAATTCTCTTACCCGTTTGATTCTCAACAAATATTTGAAATTGTTTAAAATGATCTAGGACTTGACTTTTAAATTTCAAAAAATATACAAATACTTTTCTAGTATAATCTCATCAATTAGTACAGAAATGTATCTTGCCCCACTCCAAGAGGAAACTGGCATAGGTCCACATAAATCTGTGTGCACTAATTCTAAAATATTTGTAGCTCGCTTACCTCCTGTCTTATTAAACGGTTGCCTCATCTGCTTTCCCAGCAAACACCTTTGACATTGGTCCCCTTTTCCATTGCCGTACATTATGCCATCAGCCATTCCATTTTTCAATAGCTGCATACTAACTCGATTGAGTTAGTCTCCTGCGCCACAATTCTTCGGAATTTGGATTTGCCACAGTAAGCAAACTCTGCTGCTCCAAAACATCCAACTCGTAGAGCCCACCGTTCATGGTCGCAGTAGCCACAACCTCTCCTTTGACATGGAATTTTTCATTGTCATAAATAACACATTTATCTTCATTAAAGACCACAGCATGTCCTTTTTCTACCATTTTGCTTACCGACAGTAAGTTAGCCCTTAATTCTGGAACATAGACGATCTCGGATATTGTTTTGATACCTGACTTGGTATGCACTGGAGCGTTTCCGATACCTGCACCAGATATCCTTTGATTGTTAGCAACTACAATCTTGGAATCTATCAGATTTTCAAAATCTTCAAGACAATCCCTTTCAAATGTCATGTGTGTGGTTGTCCCTGAGCCAATATACCACTTCTGAGAATATTGGACACTGTTGTTGGTAACAGAAGTCTGCAATGCCTTCTCGGATTTGGAATGATCCTTTTTATCCTTTTGGTACTTACTCTTTCTCTCATTAGACTTTTTATTTTCTTCTGAATTTGAGCTCTTATAGGAACACTGATTTTTATCATGTCCCATGCCTCCACACGAATAACATCTTACTACCTTTCTTCCATGTCTTTTTATTTGATAACAAAGCAACTTCATGATTTTCCTTGTTGTATTTATCATCTTGAAGTAATTTAGCTTCTACAAAATCACTTGTAATCGATTCAACACAATTTTCAATTGCCATGACCATGGGATCATATTCTGGAGTAAGGCCACTTAACAAAATAACACCCAAAAACTCATCATCCACCGGATGTTGCATATCTCGTAACTTTTGAGCTAGTGACATTCCCTCATTTACATATGCCTCCATAGTTTTATATTCTTCTCACTTAATTCTTACTAACTGCCTGATCAAACTCAATCTCCTTGACAATCCCGTATCTTCATAAGCCTTTGATAAATTTTGCCAAGCTTCCTTCGCAGATCGAGCATTACGAACATGTGGTAAGTGCACGGTTGTACCATCAAACATATTTTGGCTAGAGCTTTCTGTTCTGACTTTTGTTTGACGTTTTCCTTAGTTGTGTCATCCTCTGGATAGCCTTCTATGCATCCCCAAAGACCTTCATGCATAAGCGCCATTTTCATCCCAAATTTCCAGTTGTTAAAGTTCTCCCTGCCGACTAATTTCTCGAATCCTAAGGATATACTCGAGTGTTCTGCCATTTTATACAAGTTTTCTGAACTTAACACTTCTCTGATGTATAACGTTGACTTTCGTACTAACTTATTTAGTTGTTTAACATTTTATTTCTCATAATAAGGCAGCATTGAGTTGTTTTTATTTTAGAAAACAAATGAGTAACGAAAAACAATTGAATTTTTTTAATGGCAGTGCACCTTTTCATTATTTGACAGAGATTTTTTTTTTCTTTTCGATACATGTCTCGTACACGTTAGTACTCTAATTAAAAAAATTTCAAAAAAACGTATCATTATTACATCAATAACATTAAAATATCCTACATCAAAATAAAACAAATGAACGTGTACGTTTTTAATTAAGCCTTGAAGATAACATGAAATTGGCAATAAAATGGTAACAAAAGCACAGATTCATTTGTTTTATTTTGATGTAGGATATCTAGATTAATGTTATTGATGTAATAATAAGTTTTTTTTGAACAATTTTAGAGTAAGTACTCACATGTACACCATGGAAAAGAGAAAAAAATCTCTATCAAATGGGCCTAATGAAAAGGTGCACTGTCATAAAACAAAACTTGCTCACGACTTATTATTGTTTTTGATCTACCATCTACTACCATCAAATCCCAACAATATAAAAGGGAGCAATTTATCTCTAAAAAAACTGTAAACTACCTTGGTCTGTACTGAATGCAGTTATATTTTGAGAATCTGGATCTAACTTGACTTGATGAAATCCAGAAAATAAATCTAAGACTGAAAAATATTTTGCTCTACCCAGGTTATCTAAAATGTCATCGACAAGTGGTAATGGGATTTTATCTGGAATTAATTTTTTATTAATTAATCTAAAATCAATAGACATCCCCCATTTCCTCTCACCGTCTATGAATTTCTCAGGTACTAAAATCACTGGGGGAATTATATCTACTATGCTCTATTACCTATACCCGATTTTAACCTTTTATCTACTCGTTTGTTAATCTCTATTTAATGAAAATAAGGTAATATATAATTTTTAATACACACTGGGGAATTATCAGTAAGTTTTTGCTCATAAAAATTATTGACTGAAGCTGTATCCTCCTCTAATGCAAATGTATCTGCAAATTCATCACATAAACCTTTAACTTTACCCAAATTAGAAGTGATATTTGTTTGTGATAGTTTCGACCAAACTTTCTCTTTTCTATTGGATGCTTCTTCGCCAAAAAATATCAAATTTTGAAATATCTTCAATTATTATTTAAAATTACGGGTTTATCAGAACTCTCAAATTTGGATTTTTAGATGAAGTAATAGATTTCGTAATAAAATCACCTGGACCTAATTCTTGTGCTTCTGTATCAGTACCTTTAAGTTTAAAAGATCTAAATACTTCACATCTGGGTGGGATTACTATTGTATCCTGATCTGGACCTTGCTAACTTCAAAATATGGAAATTTTATTGTAAAAATCATTGTTTCATAATCAAGGTTGCAGTAATATTTCTTTATAAAATCTTTAACCAAAATTCCGTCCGCTGGCGTTGGAAAAGTTTCCTCTACTACCTGAAATGTATGTTCGCAGTAACAGTGTTCTCTGTTATTTCTTTTATATTCACGTAATTTTCGTTAATTAACTGAATTATTATTCGTTATGGATCCACTTCTTTTAATAACTGATATACCTGCCTGAGTACCTACTAAATTCGAATGAGATTGCGGAGAGTAAATAATGACACAATCAGAATAAGATAAATTCATGCGAAAATATTAACACCTGTGTATTCGTTTAATTGTCTCCCAGGGGATGCCGCCCTGGGTATTGCTAGCATCCCGAATTCTGATATACTTTAATATTTGGATTTTGTGAGTAACCTCTACCCCTACTACTATTCTGGTAAAAATGTTTAGTCCTATTTGCGTTAAAGTTCAAATTTCTTCACGGTTAAAGTTTGTGCGGTCATTTCTTCTAAACTTATTTCCTCTAAAATGATTTGTTGATGTACTGCCGTGGAATTACGTGAAAATTTGTCTAACCGTTACCTCATCACTAATTTCAACTACAAATTTGGCAAGTACTTCCTTGTGGTTGTTGAAATTTCCACCAGCAAGAACTGATTTTAGTAGATTTGATCTTTCTCCAAGTTTCAACCATTATCCTTACTACCATTGATTCAGCTTTTAAATCCGAGGTTCCTTCCATTATTAATGAACGTTTTAAACATTCGGCTGATACCTCTGCCTCCCTAGTGAAGGTTTGCAAACTTTTCCTATCCTGCCTAGCTTCTATTACCTAAGAAAAATCGGGTTTAATGTTTGCCCTCAATGCATTTCGAATTTCCTTCAAAATTCAGTAATTAGTTAATTAATAACTATGATCAAAATCCAATTTGAATGAGTAAGCTAAAGTAGGTCTTTAACCGTCAAGGGTAGGTAAAGTCAAACAAATCATTCTTATTTAAAATGGGACGCGAAGCACGATATAAAATGACGTTGAGAACATATGGCAATGCTGTTTCTAAGGACACGACTGCGGCTACAGAACCTAAGCAAGATTGTCAGAAGCTTTGTAATGATTTATCTGGCTTCTGCTATAAAACAAAGTTTTGTATTACACACGACAATAAATACTAACCATCTCGTGAAAGTTAATTCACTGAATGGTTAACATATCCTTTTGTCGTCTTATATAATATCTAAATAACTATTTTAGATAGATGAAAATTCAGTTAATGTAGATAATCCGATGGTTCTACTTCACCTGTAAAAAAAAGCCTGGTTATAAGATCTATATGTTTAGGGTAAATCAAATAGGGAATCTAAAAGCAAAGTTATAAATGTGTTTATAAAGGAATGTGATAGGTAAGTTGCATATCGTCGGGCGTACGAGGCTCCGTATAGTGAATTTAATTTAATGCCACACTCTTATAACTTTACACTGTTATGCATATTTTGTGAGATTTTCAGATTGCTATTAGCCAAATTGCGAGTATTTGAAAGTATAAGCTTG
The DNA here is from genome assembly GCF_008802855.1 of Photinus pyralis. Classification (NCBI taxonomy): domain Eukaryota; kingdom Metazoa; phylum Arthropoda; class Insecta; order Coleoptera; family Lampyridae; genus Photinus; species Photinus pyralis. The sequence continues at coordinate 35,052 of NW_022171300.1, read as the reverse complement.
AATTCATTTGTCCGTCCACATTTCGTCTTCATTTAAGTGTACGAGGGCGCTCAGAAATGGCGTATTCTCAAGTTTTTCCCTTTTTAGAGAATTTTCCCAAAAATAAACAAAAATGCGCTATTGTGACCACTTTGTCCGTCCGTCTGTCCGTTTGTTCGTCCGTCTGGAGACTGGACGCTACTCGTTCTTTATCTTAAGAGCTATTTTCTGCTTTTTTTTAGCGCATTTGGAATTAATTAACTTGGTTTTTTTAAGTGATGGTAACCTCAACACAACAGTAATTGTTTAATGAGGTACCTATCTGCGATTCATCTACTACTCGTATTATTTATTTGTTTTAGTTCATTATTTTTTAGAACATATTGTTATTTTTTGTCTGTTTTTGTGTATATCCAATGATGAACGTGGAAATAAAAGTATCTACCTATATCTATTTCTTTTTCGAGATCAGTGAGCGACGGGGCCTGGGGGGGGGGGGGGTTAAAAATTAATTTTATCTCTCATTGTATCCTAATTAAAGGTCTAAACGAAAGGAACCGTTTTCTACCACCTACTACCCTTCTTTCTGTCCTCTTATCGAAGTACAGGGTGGAAGGGAGGGGGGGGGGGGGGGGAACTAGTTTTATCCTTCATGGTACTCTAATGAAAGGTCTCATCGAAAGGAATTAATTTCTATCAACCATAGCCCTCCTCCTAGACCTTTTATCGTGATCGGGTACCTTTATACCTCAAGAACGGATAGTCGGAAGAGGGTACTCACAAAGGGCGATTGAGAAGTCTGCAAGAAATATACTTATCCATTGGTGATGTCAAAACAAAAGCTATTTCGGTTTAAAAAAATGCGCTTTATCTGTACAAGAGTTGTGCACATTTTATTAAATCCGAAGTAAGAAAAGAACAAATATCATATTATAAAACACGCTGCAATGATAATATTACTAACATGTGGAAAGACTTTCAACATCTAAAGACGCGTACTAAGTCTGAAATTCCACAACACTTAGCAAATGTTAATGAATTAAACAAATATTTTATAGAGTCGGTACCTGTCTCTAACGCCAATATGACAACTGCTAAAGGATTCTATGAAATTCACGTGGCTAAAACTGTCAAATCAAAGCTGGAATTTACTACAGTATCGGAGGAAGAGGTATTTAAAATAATTTTATCCATCAAATCCAAAGCGAGTGGGGTGGATGGTATTAATATCAGTGTTATAAGATTATGTGTGCCGTACTTGCACAAATAGTTTCCGTAGGCGGTAATATTTCACAATCGTTACTTGTGAAGAGCGGTGTTCCGCAGGGGTCTGTATTGGGTCCCATATTATTCACCATATACATATCGACATTTCCTGGCGTTCTTCATTCTTGTTTGTCTCATTTTACGCTGATGACACTCAAATATATTACTCTTTTTTACCCAATGAGGTGCACCAAGCGTGCGTAACAATGAGCGATGAGTTGGAGCGCGTGTCAGGAGTGTCGGCAGCGCACGGCCTCCCATTGAAACCTGATAAATCGAAAATGGTACTTTTCGGTAGTCGTCAAAATAGGTTTAAAGTTATGGATAGAATAAATATAACGATAAATAATAGGCCGTTGACGTTGGAGGATAGGGTGAATAATTTGGGGTTTATCATGGATTCAGACTTGCGTTTTGATCATCATGTTTCAAAGTGTTTGCGAAGCGATTATGCAAGTATAAAACTTATTTATCAAAACCGACACCTATTTGGCACTCAGCATAAGAAACTTCTTTGTAACACTTTGGTACTATCCAGGCTCACCTACTGTGACTCTCTGTATGGTCCATGCCTTGGTTCGGTTAATATAAACAGAATTCAGAAGCTACAGAACTCGTGCTTAAGACTAATATTTGGAATAAGAAGGCGAGAATGTATTAGTCATAAATTGGTTGAGCTCGGATGGTTGAATATGAAAAATCGGCGCCTCTTGCATGCCACAGTCTTATTCCACAGTATCATAATAAATAAAACACCGGCTTACTTGTACGAGAAAATTAATTTTCGAACAGACGTGCACAATCTTAATTTGAGGTTCAAGGATTTGTTAACGCCTCCGATTCATACAACACAAGCGTTTAAAAAATCTTACACCTATTATATTACACAATATGTGTATAATGAACTACCCATGAACTTTAAATCGCTTTCCCTAAAAACCTTCAAATCCATTATTCATAAAGATCTGCTTAGGGTACAAACAAATACAGTATAAGTAAGCGCTCCATTTCTCCATTTCTAAATTTTCACATATTTATACCGGTAAGATTATAGTACACCTAAATTGATGCAATTTATATTTATCTCTTTTTTTTCTTCTTTTCTTATATTCTATACTTCTTTTATAATGTAATTTTCTTTCGCCGATCAGAATTCAAATAGCAAGGTTAAGTGTAAGAACAGATGGCATTATTTTACTGCTAATCTGAACTTCGCCTTGTACTAACCTTATCTGTTGTTTATTTTTCTTGTTTTTTTTTAATAAAGGCAATATTATTATTATGGTCGGTGTTTCTTGTGATAAATCAGGTCTAGCCTGGTTAACTAATCGCACGGATTAAAATCAAGTAACGATTAGTGTCTGTGTCTGTGTCTAGTGAAGTTATGTAGTGTCCTTAAAAAAAATTATTATTATTATTATTATTATTATTATACTTGTTCGCTATTTGGTTCATTATGGTGTCGGGGCTTGCACCAAGGACGTTCGTTATTATTATGCTGTATCGTCGTGTGCCCGTCTGTCTTTCTCCGTCTGTCTGTCCACCTGTCTGTCCGTCCGTCTGTCTGTTCGGGTGTAGCTGTGCATGATAACTTTTGTATTTGCGCAATCCAATTTTCTTATTTGTTAAGATATTTAAATGCAATTTTGTATGTAGGCATCTCGAATAAAGGTAAAATTAATGCTGAATCAAAAAATTTGTTTTTTCTTATTTGTTGCCGGATTTTTAACAGAACTTGCATCTTAAAAATGGGAAATGAATGCAAGTGGAAATGAGTTTCTTGTAAATCGTTTAGGATTACTGTTTTAACTTGTTTGTATCGTATCGTATCGTAGGATATTTTATGAGAACCGCCAGTCACTACCATGGTCAATTTCCGTTTTTTTATTCAGTGATTCCTAACAAGTTTATCATTCAACCTCCTAGCGGCTTTTGCATGATTTTATTCGGGTTAGGAAGTTTCATTTAACTGATTGGGCTTTAATTTTTGGGTCATTTTAACTACCCTGGTACGTACAGCACCGAAATTTTGTTCTGCTGATCTTTGAGCATTCCAGGTTGAAGCGCACGAAAACTGTGAACGTGAATTGTTCTGCTCACTGACATGGAACTTGTTGCTACTAATTATGTAAATTTCGAAACCTCTGAAATTGTTCAGAAAAAGACCACTTCAATTGTTCTGAGGTAGTTCTTACCATTTACATGACCGGAAGCACGTGTAATTTGAAGCTAGTGATCCGATAATAGCCCATCGGGGATGGTAGGGTGCAGAATGCAAAAGTTATAAACCAACGTTTCCTATTTCCTCTGAACCGTGGCGTTCATTGTAATGTACCGACTCATTTGCACTAATATATCGCCTATTTCCTCCGGAAAAAGCACTCTCTACTTAAAATAAAACTGGACATTTCCCAATTAAATTACTGAAAGATTAATTACGTACCTACGTGTAATTTTATAAAGAACAATGGCGCCATTATACACGCCGGCCGCAGCAGGTAAATCACTCACTCAAGCAAGAAATCATTTGATAAAGCGTGCACATATTTTGTACGTACATTATCCGAGATTTATTTTAATGGGGTGACATTTGAAAAATTCGCAAAACAAATCGCTTTTGTGCAAGTGTTGAAAATCGAGCGTATACTAACTTATTGACGACATAAGCGCGTCTTGCTCATGCATCAACAGATTCAAAAGCAGTAATTCGTGGTAAAAATAACCATTTTCTTAATTAACGAAGGGGTACCTACATGTGTTACTTGTCAAAAAAAATTCCTCGCAATAAATAAGAGCTTCGTAACCGAGTCGAGCCAAAATAATCCATAATGAGATGAGGGGGTTATTTTCTCATGAAAGAATAATTAAGTGCTTCGAGACGTTTTCTGATTAATTTCCAGGCATTTTGGCCGCAATTTAACGAGAGCTCCTTGCATAAAATTCTAGGGACCGAAAAAAAGTGCACCAGACGACAATGGCCGATAATGAAGGAAACTCCAGACCGTGAAATAAACGCACCAATTCGACCATTGTTGTTTGACACGGAATCTTCTGCATAACGGAGTTTTTGCGAATTCATTTTCGGCCCAACTTTTAATAAATATGTTCCAGATGATAATGTGCATGTGGCTGAAATAAGTATTGTAGTATATACGTACAAAAAGGAAGTACGGATACGATCACGATAAAAGTTGCACTTAACAAAAATGCGTTTGTAGAATGTGCCCAAATACAAGACGGCCGATTATCTGCCAGACTGTGACCGTCACAGGTCAGCTGAGACGAAAGCTCAGGTGTCCATATAAATTGCACCCGCGAATTACTATTATACTGAGGCTTCCTTGACAGGACGACGCGATGGTATTATTAAAAACCAGTATTTCAGCGGCGGTAATTTTTGCATTCATTGAGCCTGACCGACGTATTTAGTCAATTTTCGTCCTCCTACACGCCGATTCGGTCGACGTATTTGCGAAACATTAATTTGCATAACTAACTTTGAGGTTTACAGTGATTACTGATATGCATTAGTACGACTGAATTATTTAATGACTTGGAAAATGATTGTAGGTCCGTACAGTCACTTCGGTCTAATGCTCTTATGTGTGGAGTATTAACCTGTGCACTAACGTTTACAAACAATCGTAATTTGCGAATCACAAAGCGACACAGAAAATGATTATGCATGTATTAATTATTTAATTATGTTCTCGTGTGCGTCTTAAGCAAAGTGGTGGTGCTAAAAACAATTGCTCTCGAAAGCTTGAAATTCAATAATTCAGTTTCTAATTACTGCTTGTTTTATTGCTTAAGAAGCGTTGGTTGCTGTAGGGTGAAATTCTATTACTACCCACTGAAAATGCACGAACAGTGCAGTATATATCCATTTTCTTGTAGATTCTTGTATTCATGTGTATTAAGCCTACAATGAGCGAACAAAAATGAGTAAACTACTTACGGAAGTAACTTGAGCGCATTTTCCATTCATTGACCAGTGCTTTCCAAAAGACTAGAGATATGTCCGCTATGTTTTCCTGTATTCGAAGTATCAGTATGGTTAAAACGTAACGTTGAAAATATTCACACCCATTACAATACCCCCTCCTTGTTTTTGAGCCAACTGCATAGTGAACTGAATCGAAAACAACATACCTAGAGTTTATACAGACATCAATAATATTATCAAAATTATGTACAAAAAAATATCCTAGGAAAATAAAATGTTTAATTCAAGAGAAAAGGACTCAAAGGGTCGCCAACTGTAAGTTTGTCTCTCTTTCTTTTTCTTTCTCTCAATCTCTTTGGTTTTTCCCATCGTGCTCTTAACTGGTTCCTTTTTAATTGTTGTTCTCCAATATTTCTTCATCATTAACCATCTTCAATTCTTCCTCGATTTGGTGCTAATCCTTTTTCTAACGTTGCTCCAAGCTTCTCTTTAACTTTTTCCTCTCATGTTTGGTAAGGTTCAATCAGGGTTTCTAGTCTACAACTTTTGATTGAGAAGTCTGATCGAAAAAGTACGAATTGATTTGGATTCTACGCACCCAAATTAATAAGAAAAAGTGTTTTCCCGAGAAATTTTGGTGTAGTCGATTTTTATATTCACAGTTCCAAGATTGGGCTACTAGTTCAAAAGTTACAACCCTTTGAATTTTTTTTCGAAATTGGTTTCTAGTCTACAACTTTTGATTGAGAAGTCTGAACGAAAAGTCTGACCGAAAAAGTACGAATTGATTTGGATTCTACGCATCCAAATTAATAAGAAAAAGTTTTTTCCCGAGAAATTTTGGTGTAGTCGATTTTTGGTAAAAAAAGGAAGGTTATACACTGCCTTTTTTGAGCCCCGAAAAAGAAAATTGTCTCAGATTGGCCCGGGAAAAAAATTTTCTTATAGAGTGTGGCCTGTAGAATCCATAATTTCAAACAGTTCCAAGATTGGGCTACTAGTTCAAAAGTTACAGCCCTTTGAATTTTTTTTCGAAATTGGTTTCTAGTCTACAACTTTTGATTGAGAAGTCTGATCGAAAAAGTACGAATTGTTTTGGATTCTACGCACCAAAATTAATAAGAAAAAGTGTTTTCCCGAGAAATTTTGGTGCAGTCGATTTTTGTAAAAAAGGAAGGTTTTACACTGCCTTTTCTTGCAGCCCCGAAAAAAGAAAATGTCTCAGATTGGCCCGGGAAAAAAATTTTCTTATAGAGTGTGGGCCTGTAGGAATCCATAATTTCAAACAGTTCCAAGATTTGGGCTACCTAGGGTTCAAAAGTTACAACCCCTTTGAATTTTTTTTCGAAAATGGTTTCTAGTCTACAACTTTTTGATTGAGAAGTCTGAACGGAAAAAGTACGAATTGATTTGGATTCTACGCACCAAAATTAATAAGAAAAAGTGTTTTCCCGAGAAATTTTGGTGTAGTCGATTTTTGGTAAAAAAGGAAGGTTATACACTGCCTTTTTTGAGCCCCGAAAAAAAAATTGTCTCAGATCGACCCGGAAAAAAAATTTTCTTATAGAATGTGGCCTGTAGAATCCATAATTTCAAACAGTTCCAAGATTGGGCTACTAGTTCAAAAGTTACAGCCCTTTGAATTTTCTTTCGAAATTGGTTTCTAGTCTATAACTTTTGATTGAGAAGTCTGATCGAAAAAGTACGAATTGTTTTGGATTCTACGCACCAAAATTAATAAGAAAAAGTGTTTTCCCGAGAAATTTTGGTGTAGTCGATTTTTGGTAAAAAAGGAAGGTTATACACTGCCTTTTTTTGAGCCCCGAAAAAAAATTGTCTCAGATCGACCCGGAAAAAAAAATTTTCTTATAGAATGTGGCCTGTAGAATCCATAATTTCAAACAGTTCCAAGATTGGGCTACTAGTTCAAAAGTTACAGTTCAAAAGTTACCCCTTTGAATTTTTTTTCGAAATTGGTTTCTAGTCTATAACTTTTGATTAAGAAGTCTGATCAAAAAAGTACGAATTGATTTGGATTCTACGCACCCAAATTAATAAGAAAAAGTGTTTTCCCGAGAAATTTTGGTGTAGTCGATTTTTGGTAAAAAAGGAAGGTTATACACTGCCTTTTTTTAAAGCTTGAGAAAAAAATTGTCTCAGATCGACCCGGGAAAAAAATTTTCTTATAGAATGTGGCCTGTAGAATCCATAATTTCAAACAGTTCCAAGATTGGGCTACTAGTTCAAAAGTTACAGGCCTTTGAATTTTTTTTCGAAATTGGTTTCTAGTCTATAACTTTTGATTGAGAAGTCTGATTTTGATTTGGATTCTACGCAAAAAGAAAAAGAAGATTTGGTTAGTCGATCACTGCCTTTTTTTAAGGCTCGAGAAGAAAATTGTCTCAGATCGACCCGGAAAAAAAATTTCTTATAGAATGTGGCCTGTAGAATCCATAATTTCAAACAGTTCCGAGATTGGGCTACTAGTTCAAAAGTTACAGCCCTTTGAATTTTTTTTCGAAATTGGTTTCTAGCAGGGGTTCAATAATGTTCTTCAATTCCTTTATTTCAGGTAACTTGTGGTTTTCGTTAGACTAACTTCCTTTGCATGTCATCTATTTTTTCTTCTTGCAACTTATGTTGGTCTTCTTTATTTTCTTGTTCTGGATGTTAGTTCCTTTCTTCTCGTTCAATCTGACATGGTTAGCTGTATCCAAGGCTGTATCTATCCACATTCCATCCCTTTTAGATTTAATTCGTCTGATTTCTGTAAGAAATTCATGTTGAAGACCCCCTTGGATTTCGTGCAATTCCTACAGTCTTTATATTAATTTATATTTATATTAGATTGAGCTTTTGATTTACATTCAACTAATAAAGAGTCTCTTACTTAGCCGGGATCCATAGCATATGCGCGTTTTTATGTTATCGCCAACATTATAATCGAGGAAAAAGGGATCATTTGGAGTAGGATAAATAAATGGGTAGGTAAGTTATTAAAAATGGTTGAACTCGTGCCCATTGATCGCCTTTTACGATCTCCAGGACGGGAGTGGGCCAATTCTACCCCCGAACCCACAGGGGGGTGCTATTAATATTATTATTATTAATATGGGGTCGATCATCTCCATTATGCCCCTGCCTGGTCACTAACTTTGCAAATTATTTTTAACGAAACTGACCTTAAACAAAAGAGCTTTATTAAAATTTTTTAAACGACGATACGTGTACATTTATGATCAATTGCTAATGTCCCCTATCATCCCCGTTACGTTCCCTAAAGAAGGTGATTAAGTCTGCAAATTATTTTAATGAAACTGTGCGTTTTTTTAAAGGATTACGCGTACAAATTTAGAATCAATTGGAACAATTCGCCACAATAATTATTTATCCGTAAAACTGTAAAGGGTTAAACGCATGTTTACTCTAAGAAGAGATCGATGGCCGATGATAAGTTTGTAAATAAGATCTTATCTTTAATTTACATTCAGAAAAAAGCAACTAAATATAATTAATGAATTTGCTCAAGTGCTAAACAGGAAAAACGTCAATCTATTCATATTCTAAATTTAACATTTTCTCACAACATGCATTCGGGCATTAAAAAAACCATCATAATCACAATAGATACTTAAAACTTAGATTAAGTAGGTGGTGTACTTGTCAACCACAAACCGCTCAATTAATTTCCTTTCAGCACACATTAACATGTAGATTTTTAACAAAATCCCCAGAATTCACATTATTGTTGCACACCTGCGAGTTATTATTGTTATTTTGGAATTAGTTATGATTAAATCCGGTAAGGAAGTTTTTTGTGTGTAGAAGGTAATTGCCAATTCAATAAGAAAAACCGGCGTCTATAATTTTCAGCGCGCCCAAAAGAAAGGGGTAGTCACTTGCTGCATGAAGATAAAGTTAGCCCCCCAACATTAAAATAATGAAACGTCAAATATTTCCTTCGTTTGCACATTGATTGTACATTTAGGCACACTTCGATGTTCCATTTGCACATTTCTCTAAAAAAAGATATAAAAAAAACAAAGTGGGCGGGGGGCAACTTTACGACTTTAGCTTCCCAACATCAAATTGATCGAGTGCCATTTATGCACATCTCGATTTTTTGTTTGCGGATTTCCCTAAAAAGAGATAAAAAATAAAAATTGTGCTTACATAGGCTACCGAAGGGAAACCGAATGTGCATTGTGCAATCAATGTGCAAACAAAAGGGAAATAATGACGTTCCATCAATTTAATGTTGGGGGGCTAAAATCGTGATGTTGCCCCCCCCCACTTTGTTTTTTTAATATACTTTTTAAAAAAATTATACAAACGAAAAATCCAAGTGTACCTAAATGTGCAATCAATGTTCACAGGAAGGAAATATTTGACGGTTCATTACTTTAATGCTGGGGGGGGGGGGGGGGCTAACTTCACCCGGGTAGTACTGATATCCAAAAGTTTGATCTTATTTCTCCCGAAACTAACACGTTTTGCAGTAAGTGTATGGCACACTTGTGTTGTTATTTTTATTTAATGATGATGTTTATTATTTAACGCTTGTTAACTCAATGAAAATTATTGCGAGAGCAAATCTACCTACAATCTCTAACAGCCCATACATTAAGAAAAAAATCCCTGGCAATACCCACCCGCAGTCCATCATTGCACGTAATAAGTCTTGCATTACTTGATATTAAAAGTAGAGTAACGGTGGAGGTGACGGAGCGTGTAGTGTGCGTTGTACCTAATTACACGCCGTAAACAGTTTACAGTTTTGCAATTTGAAAGAGCGATCATAAATTCAAATGAGTCATCCTCGATGTTTTGATGTTAGGTGATCGAGTGACCTGTTGAGTGTCTGATTCACCTCCACTGGCACTTCCGGTTTTCACAGGTCGCCGCACTTCGCGATGCCACAGACAAAGTTGTTAATTTTAAGGCGGCCGCGGACATGCTTTGGCGTGTATGGGAGACCGATAAACCTCAGGCGTAATAACCTTTATGCGTCATTTTTGTAATTAATATTCAAATTCGGATTTTAAATATACTAAGTGACATATCTAAGTTGAAACCTTTTTTGGTATAGGTAGGTAGGCGAACTTCGCTTGGGAGTCGGATTCGCAAATACGAAATTATTTTTTTATCAAAAAAAAAAACTAAGAAGCATGGAAGAGGAATAATACAGGGTGACACTTTTAAAACTTTCAATGGGCGATATTGTTTTTTATATTAGAGGTTATCACAAAATGGCCAAAACCGTTTCGGTAGAATCGAGGGGGAAGCAAAATGGTCGTATAAAGAAGGAACCAACTTCAACCTCGTACCCCCCGCCACCCCCATGCCTAAATTTTGAATTGTGACGTATCACTTGTGTACATCATTGGAAAGCTCTTAAAAAATGCTTTTCAGAAATACCATACACTGGTGCATTTAAACTGCCCATTCACAATTTATGTAATAAAAATGAGTAATTTGAGTATTTGATGAATTTGTCAGTGTTTGAAATAAAAAAAAATTTCTTAGATCTAGTGATGCTTTGGAAAAACAATGACAACAATTTTTAGTAAATAATAATTTTCTATTGCTTTATTTGTTGATCGGTTATTATTATTTTAGTCTCGTTTTTAGTATTTCTTGGCAAGAAAATTACAAATTTTGAATTTAACTAAAGATTTCATAATGGTGTACACGTTAGCCGAAAGAGTTGAGATTATTTTCATCTATGGGTCTGAAGCGCGATCTGCATTTAGAACAGCAGCTGTTTTTAATGCCCGACACCCAGAACGACGTGTCAGTTACACTTATGTTGCAATGTTAGTGACTAAATTTGAAGAAACTGGGTCAGTGGAAAATAAGAAAAGAGACGGACCAAGAATAATGGATGAAGCTACTCAGATTAAAGTTTTAGGTCATTTTGGTGCAAACCAAACGTCATCTATTCGAAAAGCAGCGACTATGACCGGACTTTCGCGAGAAACTGTACGACGAACTCTTAAGGTGCACAAATTCTACCCTTATAAGATGCAGATTGTACAGGAATTAACCGAAGACTCCGATCTAAGAATCCAATTTTGTGAAATAATGACCGAGAATATTCAAAATAATCCGGAACTGGTGAAACACATTTGTTTTAGTGATGAATGTACATTCTTTTTAAATGGAAATGTGAACAAACATAATTGCCGGTATTGGGACGATAAAAATACTCATCTTTTTCGCGAGGGGCATACTCAACGGCCCCAAAAAATTAACGTCTGGGCAGGTATCTTAGGTGATAGCATTATTGGTTCTCTGTTTATCGAAGGAAATTTAACTGGAGATACTTACCTAAACATGCTACAAAATACCGTCGAGCCTCTCATCACTCATGAAATAGAGAATCAAATAAATCCAATTGACGGAAACATAAATTTGATTGAAGATTTCATACATTTTCAACAAGATGGGGCTCCTCCTCATTACTCTATGGCTGTTCGTGAATTTTTAGATGAGAAATTTCCGGGACAGTGGATAGGACGAAGAGGTCCTATAGAATGGCCAGCACGATCTCCTGATCTGACACCATTGGATTTCTTTCTTTGGGTCATTTAAAATCGGTTGTGTACAAAACTGAACCAGCTTCCATAAATGATCTTCGCTACCGGATAGTCAGGGAGTGCCGATCACTTTCCAGGGAAGCGTTTAAAAATGTTAGATATGAATTAGAAAACCGTTTGTGGTATTGTTTAGAACAAAACGGTGAACATTTTGAACATTTTATTAAATAAAAGTTATTTATTTGCGGAGTTCAAATTTTAGTGTAATAAATTGTGAATGGGAAGTTTAAATGCACCAGTGTTGGTATTTCTGAAAAGCATTTTTTAAGAGCTTTCCAATGATGTATCACAAGTGATACGTCACAATTCAAAATTTAGGCATGGGGGTGGCGGGGGGTACGAGGTTGAAGTTGGTTCCTTCTTTATACGACCACTTTGCTTCCCCCTCGATTCTACCGAAACGGTTTTGGCCATTTTGTGATAACTCTAATATAAAAAACGATATCGCCCATTGAAAGTTTTAAAAGTGTCACCCTGTATAAACTACCTAATTACAACAACAATGATTATCAAACTACCTTTTGGAAGCAATTCCCATAAGCCTCACTCGTTATAATTAAGTTTGTGAGATGGTAATATGTTAAACGTAAATTTAGTGGTAAAATTACAATCTACATTCTGCAATTAACTTTTCAATTGGCTGTTAAAAATTCATGCAAAAAATAAGACACATTTCTATAAAATTTTGGGAATTCAGAGGCTAAAGAGACACATCCACGCCCCAAAGATAAGGCGAAGATACAAAATCGAACAAGAAATTCAACTTGATACAGGAGAGATCACATGCTCGTTAGTGTCGTCTGGCTCGCTACAGAACCTGCCCGTGGGCTCCCCTACAAGCTCAAGCTTGTGCAGGTGATAGTCATCCAGTGCCCCCTGAGGACCCCGATGATTTTCCTAATCTGGCCTCTATTCAGTCTTAAGGAGGCTAAATACTAATCCAGACATGTTGGTGTTAACTGAGAAGCTTTATAAAGGAAGTATTTGACTGATGGTCACGGAAAAAGTTAACGGATTTGGATGAATTTCTTTTCTTAAGTTTTTTCTCATTCACCTAATAAATGGCAATTGAATTTTCTATTTGTTTTTATTATCTTCTTCATCCATTTTTGTTCTCTCATCGTTCAGTGTTTATCTGCTGCTATCCCTTGTTTTTTCTACTTCTGTATATTCCCATATCAGATGGTCAATGTCTTCCTTTTTTTCTCCACAAAGTGTGCACTTTCTTTCTTCTTCTCTCCAGCTCCACTTCTCCTTTCTTCTCTCCTCGTTTCCGCATCTAAACCTCGCTATTGGTTTGAGGTTTTTCATTCCCTCCCTTAGATATTTCGGCAACCCTCAACTATCAGCCATTTCTTTCGTGATATATTTTTCCTTTGTTCCAACCAATTGCTAGGGGATATTCCATACAATCCGGTACTAATCATCTCCATCAAAACCTTTTGCTCTGAAACTCCCAGCATGAAATACTTTCCATAGAAAAAATTTATTCGCACTCCTTAGAAAGTAATCACACAAATATTTTGGGTGAGAACGTAGCACCGAGGGTCTCGGGGGTAAGGAATATCACCAGCCAAAACGGATATTTAAAGAAACTTTCCGGAAAGCATCTGTTAATGGAATTTTTTTTTGAAACGATAATCCGTTCCTCCTACGAGCTGGAGCTATTCCATACTGCTCAGACCCGCCGGCACCACCCAAAACTTTTTGCTCTCAAAGTCCCTGTATGAAATAGTTCTAGGGGGTATGGAATATCCCCACGAAAAACGGATATATAAAGAAACTTTCCGGAAAGAATCTGTCATTGTAGTTTTTTTAAATCGATAATCGCTCCTCCTGAGTGCCGATTCCATACCCCTCAGATCCCCGCCCGGTACTACCATCTCCCCCAAAATTTTTTGCTTTTGAACTCACTGTATGAAATACTTCCCAAAGGAACATATTTAATCGCACTCTATATCAAATGTTCATACCAACTTTTTGGGTGAGAACGTAGTACCAGGGGGCTCTTAGGGGTATGGAATAACCCCCAGGCAAAAACGAATATTTAAAGAAACTTTCCTGAAAGCATCTGTCTTTATAGTTTTTTTGAAACGATAATATGTTCCTCCTGTTTGCCGGGGGGCATTCCATACCCCTCAGACTCCCCGCCCGGTATTACCATCACACCCAAAACTTTTTGCTTTCAAACTCCCTGTATGAAATATTTCTCAGAGAAACATATGTAATCGTACTCCATACAAAATAATCAAACAAACATTTTGGGCGAGGACGTACCTCTGGGGGGTATGGAACAATCCCCCAGGCCAATACTCCCAGGCAAAAACGGATATTGAAGCAAACTCTTCCGAAAGCATCTGGCGTTGTAATTTTTTTTAAACGATCTGTTTTTCTTGTGTGCTAGGGGTGATTCCATACCCCCCAGACCCCCTGGCACTACCATCTCTCTTAAAAATTTCTAACTCCTTAGAACTCCATAGAAAATAATCATACCAACATTTTGGGTGAGTACGAAACACAGGCTGTAACGATTTATTTTCTCCATTACAAAGCATTGTTTACGGTTTATTACTTGTTAAAACATCCCCGTAACCTTTTAAAACAATTTAATGGATGGCTCCATCTATTGGAAGATTGCCCGCGCCCTGGTTTTCGGTTGTCGACCTTCATCTGCCATTTTCTGTCGTAAACCGTATCGAGTTACACTTCGTACAGCTGAAGCGTGAGTTAGAACGCGTGGAATTTTAATTGCCATCGTCCATATATATTGATCTCTGGCGATTGGATTCATAATTCGGGGAAGTAATTAATTGTACAGATTTCAACTATAACTCCTATAGTGAGGATATAATTTGCGTTCTTTCTTTCTTATCGTAAGTATCGCCATTTGCATTTCGTGTACTCAGGTTTACCTCTTTTTTAGATTTCAGCTGGTATTTGTGTACTGCAATTTCCATCGACAATACAATTGTTACTTCATCTACAATTTTAGTAATAAATCTTAGGTTATCAAGGAAGGGTGTTACATTCGATTTCTTTTAGGGTTTTAATTGTTAGTTTAAGAACCAGTTCAAGTACCAATTTAAATTCCGGATACGTTTTACTGTAATTTAGTTTTGAATATTTGTGTGATACGCTCTCCAATTTTGGAGACAATTTTTATTTTTGCCATTTGGTGTTTGAATAAACCAATATTTCTTTTGGTATAGAAATTGATTTGTGCTGATATTACTACCCTCGATTCTTCTCAATTTCATACGGGGAGAGTTAGGATAGAAATTGTGTGCCGCTCAAGCCCATTGGTAAGTACAACGAAGTTTAGAAGATCATATGCCCCGAACGAACTACCGCCGTGAAAGATCTCAACCACCAAATCTACCAACCGTTATAAGGGGGGAGTATGAAATACACCCAGGTAAAAACAGATATTTAAAAACGCTTTCCGGCAAGCATCTGTCACCATAGTTATTTTTAAACGATAATCGATTCCTCTTGTGTGCTGGGTGGTATTCCATACGCCTCCAGACCCCCCGGTACCACCATCTCTCTCAAAAACTTTTACTCTCTAACTCTCTGTATGAAGTATGACAAAAAATTTAATCGCACTCATAGAAAATAATCATACAAACATTTTGGGCGAGGACGTAGCATTGGGGGGCGTGAACTACCCCCCAGGCAAAAGCGGATCTTTAAAGAAACTTTCTCGAAAGCAGCCTTCTTTCTTTCTCCCTCATGTGACATCAAATGTTTTAGTTACTTGGCCTGTTTAGAAGAAGTACAAACAATCAGTTTAAGTACAAATAAAAGTATATACAGTATGTCAAAGAAAAAAATGAATGTCATTGCACCTAATTGTCTAAACGGCATATTATTGATCCCTTAATTGTGCAAGTAAAGCACATAAAGCCTGCAATGTTTTAAACCCTTTACGTACAAATCCTTACGCAAATGAGTAACTGCTCGACATTGTCCGGCTTAAGCAATATTTGCTTAATTGTACAGGCTGATTAAAAGTTCTCGACGCGGTTCTATGCGGATCCTTCACAAAATATAAAACCACCCCACACTAACTTACAGTTGGCCGACTTAACTTTCCGATCGATGAACGTTCTCACTGTTCAACGCGCATTGACTATCAAACGCAAAATTGTAAAAAATAATCAACTGGAGAAATGCAATTTTTTCATCATAGGAAGAAGGATTATTAAAAACGCCCTCGTAAAATTGAAAGGACTTTAGGACGCGAACGAAGTGCCGTTTGAATGAATTGTAATTTATCAGATGTCTTCCTATTTAGTAAATTTCAGATACTAATTAATTATATTGCCATGGCCATTAACAAATGGCTTCGTAAAGTAAGTAGTTTGGTACGATTTTTTACGTAATGGATTTGTAGGTAAGACGTAAGTAGGTATAATTAATGGACAAACTTCTACAAGCGCTCTAAAGGGCAATAAACGGTTAACCTGCATTTGATTAAGACTGATTACATACCAATTGTGCTAAGAATTCCAGATTTAATGTATTATTAGCTAATCATCTCCAGCTTGTTGGATTGTTTTATTACTCTTTATGTACAATGAGGTGTTACCTTAAAAGATTTATCTGTGAATTGTGCCATTTTTCCGCAATGAATCATAGGTACACGCTTTTGTTCCTTATTAATATATTCCATAATTAGCGAGTGCTGAAATTTGCATCTCTATAAAATTAACATTTAATTAAAGTGAAAAGCTTGTAAGGGAAGCAACTACTTAAACGGCGTCATTCTTTGTAATTATCACATACAAAAAAATCTGAGTAATGGGTTATTTTATTTTTAATTTATCCATGCGTGGCTTTTTTGTGTTATTAAGGGCCTTGAGGAGTTTTCCGGCGTAAAGTGCGACAATTATCCGTAAAATTTCCCTGCATGTTGTAGAGCAGGTTAATTTGAAAGAGACGTCAAGTTAATGGAAAGCGATGTTTCCTCTTATTTCCGTGACGTGGGAGACTTGGCAGTAGCGGTGATTAAATTTGTAGTATATAAGGGTGCAATTAGGTGCCAACGTTAAACGTAAAAATTGGAAAATTGATTAACGTTTTCCACAATTTATATCATCATAACTTAGGGTTAAAAACCATTTCGGCGAAATTTTCTCCACGTTTGGAGAGGAAATATTTTGCCATCTGTCCCCGTTAATGAAGTAGTAGTTTTTTGAAAGTCGTGAGCACACTCAAAAAAAATTCTCTTACTGGTAAGAGGAAAAATAAGAAATAAAGGTTTATTTTGAGCCAAAGTTTCTTGTATAAGGACATAATTAAGAAAGAGATCATCTTTCGAGGTAAGGGTTTAGTTAAAAAACTGCATGTTATTAAGAAGAACTTTCTTAAAACAATTTCGCGAATAATGAGGGGGATGGCAATTACTATACAAACAAAAAGATACTTATTGTTTATGTAATATAAGAACAATATTTTACATATTAGGTTTGACCCTTAAAAACAGTTTTGGCATTTGGCAGCAAATATAGCCAATAGAGCTATTGACATCGAAAGCGAGGATGGATTAGTACTAACAGGTATTTTGATGTCAAACAAAAGCGACTATAAGAGATATGAAGATGTTTTGTCAGGTTCTTATGAACTCAGCAGAACACTACCTCAAAAAACCAAGAAAATGAAAAGTGAACTAACTATAATTAGGTACTAATTAGTGCCCTATTCCCGAATTAAATGCTCCTTTCTTTTTAAATTATGACATGTTTGCCAGGTTCATATGAACTCAGCAGAGCACTACCTTAAAAACCCAACCAAATGAAAAGTGAACTAGCTATAATTAGGTGCTAATTAGGTGCTAATTAAGTGCCCTATCCCCGAATTAAATGCTCCTTTTTTTTAAATTATTACATGTTCTGCCAGGTTCATATGAACTCGGCAGAACACTGCCTTTAAAACCCAAGAAAATGAAAAGTGAACTAACTAATAATTAGGTTTTATCTTAATTATCAAGTATCCTACGTCCCGTGCCCGTGCTACGCTTGCACTTTTTATAATTCAACGCACAATATAGCAATTTGTTTTCGAAGTACGCCTTTGTAAAATTTGTACGAACAATTTTTGTAACTTTGTGCGTTTAAAGCAATAAATTAGCACCTTTTAATACACCAAATCACGAACACTTAAAGAGGTATTTGTTTTTGTAAACACAGTGCCTGTCTGCTTAAATCATGTAAATAGTAGAAGTAAAAATAAAAAAAAGGAAGAGCACAAAATTTGAAAACAGGCCATTTAATTAGCACCTAATCAGCACCTAATTATTAGTTAGTTCACTTTTCATTTTGTTGGGTTTTTAAGGTAGTGCTCTGCTGAGTTCATATGAACCTGGCAGAACATATAATAATTTAAAAAAAAGGGGCATTTAATTCTGGAATAGGGCACTTAATTAGCACCTAATTATAGTTAGTTCATTTTTCATTTTATTGGGTTTTAATCATTTTTTTTAAAAAAAGGAGCATTTAATTCGGGGATAGGGCACTTAATTAGTACCTAATTATAGTTAGTTCACTTTTCATTTTCTTGGTTCTTTGAGGTAGTGTTCTGCCGAGTTCATATGAACCTGGCAGAACATGTAATAATTAAAAAAAAGGAGCATTTAATTCGGGGATAGGGTACTTAATTAGCACCTAATTAGCACCTGATTATAGTTAGTTCACTTTTCATTTTGTTGGGTTTTTAAGGTAGTGCTCTGCTGAGTTCATATGAACCTGGCAGAACATATAATAATTTTTTAAAAAAAGGAGCATTTAATTCGGGAGTAGGACACTTAATTAGTACCTAATTATAGTTAGTTCACTTTTCATTTTCTTGGTTCTTTGAGATAGTGTTCTGCCGAGTTCATATGAACCTGGCAGAACATGTAATATATAAAAAAAAGGAGCATTTAATTCGGGGATAGGGTACTTAATTAGCACCTAATTAGCACCTGATTTTAGTTAGTTCACTTTTCATTTTGTTGGGTTTTTAAGGTAGTGCTCTGCTGAGTTCATATGAACCTGGCAGAACATATAATAATTTTTTTAAAAAAGGAGCATTTAATT
This sequence comes from Photinus pyralis, assembly GCF_008802855.1. Taxonomy (NCBI): domain Eukaryota; kingdom Metazoa; phylum Arthropoda; class Insecta; order Coleoptera; family Lampyridae; genus Photinus; species Photinus pyralis. The sequence goes on along the minus strand of NW_022171300.1, from coordinate 16,183 downwards.
CGGGAATAGGGCAATTAATTAGCATCTAATTATAGTTAGTTCATTTTTCATTTTATTGGGTTTTAATCATTTTTTTTTAAAAAAGGAGCATTTAATTCGGGGATAGGGCACTTAATTAGTACCTAATTATATTATAGTTAGTTCACTTTTCATTTTCTTGGTTCATTTGCACTTAATTAGTGTTAGTTCACTTTTCATTTTCTTGGTTCTTTGAGTAGTGTTCTGCCGAGTTCATATGAACCTGGCAGAACATGTAATATATAAAAAAAAGGAGCATTTAATTCGGGGATAGGGTACTTAATTAGCACCTAATTAGCACCTGATTTTAGTTAGTTCACTTTTCATTTTGTTGGGTTTTTAAGGTAGTGCTCTGCTGAGTTCATATGAACCTGGCAGAACATATAATAATTTTTAAAAAAAAGGAGCATTTAATTCGGGAATAGGGCAATTAATTAGCACCTAATTATAGTTAGTTCACTTTTCATTTTATTGGGTTTTAATCATTTTTTTTTAAAAAAGGAGCATTTAATTCGGGGATAGGGCACTTAATTAGTACCTAATTAGCACCTGATTATAGTTAGTTCACTTTTCATTTTCTGGGGTTTTTAAGGTAGTGCTCTGCTGAGTTCATATGAACCTGGAAAAACATATAATAATTTAAAAAAAAAGGGGCATTTAATTCGGGAATGGGGCACTTAATTATGTTCATGAACTTGGCAGGCCCACTACAGCAGACCATGGTTTTGCTTACTCATATCGTTAGTGTTCCGTTAGTGCACGTTAGTGCCGCTGAAGAAATCGTTAGTGCACAAAAGGAAACTTACTATTTTTTAAAAATATTTGTGGGCCTGCTAATTTCATGCCCGCAGACCCATTTAAGAAAATCGATGCAATCTTTACACTAGTTAAACTAGCAGCGTTAGTGCTCGTTAGTGCCGCCAATATAAACGTTAGTGCTCAAAGTGTAACAGCTCAAAACGTTGAAAAAGGGGTCTGCTAACTTCATGCAGCAGACCCACATTTGTCAAATTGACCCTTTCCTAATGCGAATTTGAAGCAGCTCGTTAGTGCTCGTTAGTGCTTCACATGCGAACGTTAGTGTAAAAGTTTTCCAGTGCTTCCAAGAGACTTCGTGGATCTGCTAGAGGCTTTGAGAGCTTTTAATTGACAATCTTTTGCAAATAGTCTCTAAAAGAATCCAGCAGCACCAATAGTCTTCAAAAGGAGTTTATGGTGCTTGTCATCCTTCCTTCTCTTTAACAGCCGTGCCATTAAGGAGTTTTAATTGTCTGTGATATTCATCAAAAATCTCGAAGAGACTCCAAAAGTATTTTGACAGTGTTTGCTTTAGAACATTTAAAGTCGTTATTAGTTTTTAAGAGCTTAGCCCGTAACAGGTCTCTAAGAGGTAATCAATAATACTTAAGAACTCTAATCACATTATGCGTCTTTCAGAAAGTTTGGGTTTTTCAACATTTTTAGGCAGCGACGGACCTATGGGGGGGCAAGGGGGGGCAGGCTGCCCCTCCAATACTTAACTAGTTGGCAATTTTGACAAGAGTTGGTAATTTTCATTACCAGTTGGCGAATGCCGCGAAAGTAGGTAAATCGTAAATGTAATAAATCGACCATTGAAGGAATGAGGAATTGCGGCAAAATCTATAAAAAAGACTCTTTAACAGGAAAGTCACTTCCTTCTTCAACACAAGGTTGGTATTTTGGTAATGCTTTTAATTAGTATACTGATATCCTACATGTTCTACAAGATTTAATTAGACTTGGAAATACCACTTAATACTTAATAGATACTACCCGTTTGAGTTGGAAATTTTTACAGTTGAGTTGGCAAAATGTCATATCTGCCCCCCCAATTTTCTTGTCTAGGTCGGTCCCTGTTTTTAGGGGATAGTTTCCAAGAATCTTTAGGTACTTTAACATTTTGACTTTAAAAGTCATCAAAAATCTTTAGGAGCTTTTAGAATTGGGGTTGTTCGAGGTTGTTAATTTTCCCTTATTAAACTTTTACTGAACCTGACATATTAAACATCCACTTTGGTTGTTAACCCTTTTGGGGAAAAACATATTTGTGTACAGCGTTGTTTTTTTACAACAGCGTTTTCTTGTTGAAGATTTGTTTTAAAACTTACAAAGTTCGAGCGCGAAGGAAAATAGATTGGAATACTTTTGTGAATGTATCCCTTTCTACGAAATGTATATGAAGGAGTGGAGGGTGTTACGTTTGTGAAGGAGATTTCGTTATTTAAAATTCCCAGTTACAATCGATTTAAAACTACGTGCAATTGTAATAGCCTAACCATACTTGTAAAATATAAATTGATATTTTTTTATTAATAGAAAATCATTCACATTTCATGTTATGCAAAAGCGTTCAATAATTCCATTCAGGACTGTATGTCAAACAGCTCCAAGTTATTTCTCTGCGAAAGAATAACAGAAATATGAACATTCGTAAAATAAAAATCCGAGAAGAGTCCGCGATTTTTACTTATAGAAGTTGATCTGAAAGTTTCTCGACTTCCTATTTTACATTTTTAAGTCTATTAATTTAGATATTCAGAAGTCAGCGTCTCGAACAAAAACCCTTGAATCCTTTAATGCCAAGATAGATGTATGCAATAAATGCGGTTCGTATAAAATTTAATGTACCAATTAGGGTTTTCGTATAAATTCAAAACGGAATTAACTTCATCGGATTGCCGTCGTAATTGTGTTATTTTAAAACAATGCGGAGAATATTGCTGTGCCATACATAGCATGTTTGTTGTATAACGAAGTTACAGTTAATATATTCCGGGTGGTTTATGGGCTATTAAACAAAAAAGTACTTAATGCTGTCAGTGGTTTCTAAGGGTTGGTACATGGTGGAAGGGTCATAAGTACTATGCGAACGACTTAACCAATTATCTGGTTGGTCGAGATTAATCAAAAACATACAAATAATTATCCAATAGAAACAATGGTATGGTTTCGTTGAGATCATTTAAAAATATTTTCAAGATGGCCGCTTTTCCGGTTGTATCAGAACGATACCGGAACTTTCTTATTTCAAATGGCACTACCTTTTCTGATGGCATTTTCGAATTTCTAGTAAAAAATCAGTATAACTTTGTCAATATGTTTAACTGACAAGGTTTCGAAGTTATTTGACTATGGCGGAAGCAAATTTCACAAAAATCGCTTCATAAATAAGAAAGTAGTATCTAACTGTATGTATTTTTACCGCTCAATCGGCGGCTGTTAAAAAGAGTTATTGCTCACACAGACGGACGGTCGGAAAATGATAAAATTAGAAAAGATCTAGTAGTTTCTTGCTACAAAATACACACCCATGAAAGTGATTTGTGACAAAGTCCGGGTCCGGGTTTTACCCGGACCCTAGCATTACAAAACTTCACTGAAATTGTGTAGGTGACAAGATATTTGTTAAAATCAACGTTTGCAATTCACACGCACACCTGAAAGTTATTTTAATAACAAATAAGTACAAAACTAAGGTTAAATTTGTAATTGTGCCCATTTAGTGAATTTACCTCTTCCTGCCAAACAAATAAGTTTGTAAAGTCTTACATAATATATGTACAGTAGATATGTAAATTTTGTTAAACATACAAAACAAATGATTAATCGTGAACGTATAATAAACCATAAAAAGTCATGTACGTAATATAATTGCGCTTGAATGCGTGGTCTTTGTACACCACCCAAGGTGTCTGCTAAGAAAATTAAAATTATTTATAAAATGATTCACACATGTACAGTGATTCATATTAAAATTACAGTTTACGTCCGGAGGCAACAATATGTCATAAAAGTAGGAATTTTGGAAACTTATTTGCATGTGATACTTTCAAAAACTTTTCCTATACTGTATCCGGTTTTTTGTTGTTTCTTCTTGTTTTTTGTATACAGTAATAAATCATTTCTTTTCATTTCTTCTAATTTAAAGCTGGAGGTATCTTTAAGGCTTTTGCTTCTGCAATAAACAGATACCTGAATACAATTTACTCTTTTGGCAACTTTCAAATCATCATCACAAGCAAACCTCTGGATTTTTTCATCCTGGGGATAGATAGATAGCAGTCACAGGGTGCTAAGTCTGGACTATAGGGCGAATGTCTTAACTGTAACACAAACTATACAATTTTAACTACAAGTTACAAGTGATCTTCCTGTAACTGTAACTACAAGTTCTACTGAATTCTGTATATGGAAATGAGTTCTGTTATGAAAGAGATACAAACACAAAAACAAAAAGAGAAGGATATTGACAGCACAGCATACAAAATGTGCGAGACCAACACTAACGTTTGACACAGATCAGGTAAGTCGAATACTGAAAATCATCTCAAGAAGGTAATCGAGAATACTTGCAGTTAAGCACAGGAATAATAAGTTAATTAAAAGGTTTGACGAAATCAAAGTAACAATGGCCGTGTTACGTTTTACAAGTCAACAACCACACAAGCTCTCTAGTTCTTCTACAAGATCAGCTTTTGCACTAGCCAAAGAACCAAGAAAAATACTTTGCGTGACCTCTAGTGACAAAATAAAGAATTACGAAGTACACTTCGTACCAATACTCTAAACTGTATCGAATTTGAAGATGGCGTAAAGAGTATCTGAAATGAATATTAAATGGCAACAAATATTGTAAGCAGAAAAAACGTTACAGAACAGTCCGGAGTGCATTTTCCTTCACAGGTCATTTTTAGGTGTTCAATTTCGCAAAACACTCATTAGGAGAAAACTGAGCGAGAAGCCGAGATTTCAAGGAAAAAATTATTGCTGCGTGAAATTGCATGTGGTCACTACGCCACCCACCAAACACTTGTTCAGCTAGCACAAAACAAAACAACCTTTAAATTTGGAATTATTATTTTCCTGGTAGACGTCCGACACAACAAAAAATCTCAATGCTGACTTTATATTAGTAATTTGGGAGACTCAGTAGCTGCGATTAACTTACGAACATTCCAAAGAATGAACTAGATAAATCCGACGTGAAAACTTTATCCGAGTCGCACAATGGATTCGAATAAACACAATTAATTAAATGATAATGACAAAAATTTATTCCGAAACACAGCAAAATAAGTGTAAATTGTGCACAAATCGTTTGCAAATTTTTAAACCAAAAAGCTTAGTAAATTGTTTGGTTATAAGATGTTTACTGTTTTGGTACATGATTAATAGGGAGGGGGGGTTCTTTACACATAAACATTTAAAGGCCACCTGGGATACATCCAAAATCTACGCTATATAATTAAGGAAGAATCAATCCCTTGGCAATTTGCCTTTGTAGGTACCTTCCTACAATACCTTTGACATGACCAATTGATATGACCTGTCCTGACGTTACAATTGCTCCTGATGGGTACCCTCTTCCGACACTTCGTTTTCAAGATATTCGCTTCAACTGTACTGATAGATATGTCTCGTCCCGACGATTCATTTTGCCTTTCCTGCGACAAACCGTATTCGTTTTTATTGTTTGAATAGAGAGTAGATAGGATCTGCGCAATAGAACAGACAGCTAGACGGATGTGACGCAATATTTCGGGGTAATATGGCGTATTTTGTTCACTCGAGTTTTCTATACTTAGAAGGAAATCGAATTGCGTTTCAGTTCAGTTCCAATTTCAATGCCGAAGTATTAAATAGTTCGAGCTGTTATAAATTGCGTCTATGTGAGTGATAAATACTGCTTCGAAAAAGAAAAACGCACCAAAATTAATAAGAAAAAGTGTTTTCCCGAGAAATTTTGGTGCAGTCGCTTTTTGGTAAAAAAGGAAGGTTATACACTGCCTTTTTTTGAGCCCCGAAAAAAAAATTGTCTCAGATCGACCCGGAAAAAAAATTTTCTTATAGAATGTGGCCTGTAGAATCGATAACTTCAAACAGTTCCAAGATTGGGCTACTAGTTCAAAAGTTACAGCCCTTTGAATTTTCTTTCGAAATTGGTTTCTAGTCTATAACTTTTGATTGAGAAGTCTGATCGAAAAAGTACGAATTGTTTTGGATTCTACGCACCAAAATTAATAAGAAAAAGTGTTTTCCCGAGAAATTTTGGTGCAGTCGATTTTTGGTAAAAAAGGAAGGTTATACATAAATCAATTTATTTTAAAACTGTTATAAATTTATTGTTAATTAAAATAAATTGCGTAATTAAATTTACGTTAGAATCTTAAACAACATAATTTAATCATGTTATATTTACAAAAATCTCTCGAAAGTCAAACTTTTATGATTTTGTTACTAATTAACTTTAGAAAACAATGATAATACAAAATAAATGAATTTTACACATTTCACATAGTACCATAAGGCCCAATATTTGGGTAAAGTGATCTTACAGCACGATGTTGGAACCTGTGATCAGAAATTGTGATTTTTGGAAACACGCACAATGGTTCACAAAGTCGAAACGTCTTTCGAAACACACGCCGGCATATTGCCAACATCGAAAACATACAATCCCTATGACCCTATGCGACAGTTCACAGTAGAAAACTTAGGCTCAAACTTCCCAAAGGGTATAAGAAACACCACGCAGCAATTTTTTAACTTAATGTAATTAGCTATTTGAAAAAGCGTACCACCCCAACAAGAAATAAATAAAATTAAAGTAAGTACAAAAAGCGCGATTTTACATGCAAAATAAATGTAAAACTTGAAAAAAGTGACGTGATAGTAAATTGAGCGATGGCGTTTTAAAAATAGAAGGGTTGGGCTGGATGGAAATAATGAAAATTACATCAAATTAAAAATTGCATTTGAATAAGAGTTTGACGTACGACACGTACTGCAGAAAGCACGCATGCTGGAAAATGCAGTAATGGAATAAGTTAATTTCGAATTCTATAGCGATTGAAAACCGAAAACTGCAGCCGGGTATTAAAAACGCTTTTAGACAGTTTTTGCTTCATTCGAAATTTACAGACCTCGACCTGTACGGCACGGTTCAATAAACGTCTGAGTTAGACAAACTGCAATTTATTGGTAAATAATAAAATGTCTAATGATCAGTTCTGCCACCAGTCTTTGAAATATAATGATCTGAAAACTAAAGAATGCAACCGATCCATGTAGCCCAAATAGTATGAATCATTAAATAATTTGCGTGCCTAAGGTTTATTAACTACTTCGGTATAAAATGAATATTAAATTAGAAGCACACAGTTATCGCAATCGTAGAATGAAATGACGATAGGTGGAGGAGGCTACGTTGCATTGCATTTTACGACGATTCCAGGTTCCACGAGCTTGTGACTCACTCCACAGGTGCTTGTCGTTACCAATCGAGATCACGCCACTTCTGTCCTTCGAATATTCAATTCTCGGTTATTCTTTAATGCAGTTATTGACATTTAAATACGAGAAAAATGTCTGGTCAGCATATTTTAAACATTCGTCAGAAGCGCGATAACATCTACAAATCTTTAAATTCTTAGCCAGGGATACTAATCTTGATGAACTCGACTATAGGAAATCAGTTCAGGTTTAATCCCAAGTTTTTTTTACCTTTGATTATAAAAAAAGGTTGTGATTTATCGTCGTAAAATAACTGGGAGCATAGGGCCATGACATCTTAGGACTATAAATGGTACCTTGACATTGCTGCATGGTACCTACGTACAGAACTTTAACTGAAACCTGATATCTCAGAAATAATGAGCCCATGCCCACCCTGGATGGATTAATTAGATTAAAACTATTCCCTACAGTTTGAAACTTCATTTAAGAATTTACTTATTCATGGTACCTACCTATTGGTACCTTTTTTTGTTTTGTTTTTTTTTTTTTTTTATGTGTGGAACGTGTCTGTGCACTCGTCAACAATTAATACAAAAAATATATATAATATATAAAAACATGCCAATTTAAATTATAGATAAAAATATAAATGTACATATAAAACGACATTACATTACGCAGACAAGAAATCACAAAAACATAAACAAGTTTGTTAAATAGATTTGCACTCACAGACGAATTCATCAATAGAATAGAAAGCATTTTCAATGAGATAATTTTTGATTTTTTTCTTGAAGGGCGCAAGTGACAAACAAGTGAGATGATTTGGAAGACAGTTGTATAATGACTGTGACATACAGGGTGACAATTTGAAAACTTACCACCCCCCATGTCTTAGTAAATAAACGAGATATTTAAAAAAATCAAAATCCGTTTCGGTAATTTGGAGGGGGAATCACAATGACATAGTTGGCGACGCACCCCCTCCAACCCCCTGCGCCCCAGCCACCCCAACTTTTAAATCTTAAATAGTGACCCCCCATGTGTGATACGTCGTTGGAAAGCTCTGAAAAAATGCTTTCCAACCATACCAAATAGCATTACATTTAGGTTAGTAATTATCGTGCAAATCAAAAAATAAACTAATATGATACATTTGAAATCTGTCGTATTTAAAACGCAACCGGCGAACATAGACGAACTAAGGCAGAGAATAATTCAAGAATGTCGAAATATTGCAAAACCAACATTTGAAAAGGTTCGACAAGAGTTTGAGAATAGATTATAACTGGCGATCAAAAATGAGTTGCTGTCAAGTCGGCTTTGGAAGTTGAAGTTAAATACGATTTTCCATGTTTATTTTTTGATTTGCACGATAATTACTAACCTAAATGTACTGCTATTTGGTATGGTTGGTCACTATTTAAGATTTAAAATTTGGGGTGGCTGGGGCGCAGGGGGTTGGAGGGGGTGCGTCGCCAACTATGTTATTGTGATTCCCCCTCCGAATTACCGAAACGGATTTTGATTTTTTTAAATATCTCGTTTATTTACTAAGATATGAGGGGTGGTAAGTTTTCAAATTGTCACCCAGAATACCATGCTGTGTTGTGGACAGACGACAGTATTTAACTCGAATCATCTCCTTTTTCCTCGTATCAAAATGATGTATTTCCGATTGCTTCGGAAAGCATGCAATATCAGTTTTAGCAAAACACAAAGCTTCTAAAATATAGAGAGAAGGAAAAGTCAATATTTTATAAGCAATAAAAGCACGACGACAGTCGTCTCTAAACTTGAGGCCTGTTACTACACGCACTGCTTTACGTTGCAATCGGAATACATCTTTCCAGTGAGAACTATTTTCCCAGGCTATGATCGCATAGGTAAAAGTACTTTGTATTAAAGAATAGTATGCCGCTTTTAGAACTTTTAAAGAAACACTGTTGGACAAATGTCTTAATAGATATATAGATTTGTTAAGTTTATTGGCAACATTATCACAATGGCTTTCAAAATTTAGACGAGTATCTACTATACAACCTAAAAAGGAGAACTGGTTAGGGGAAACTTCGTCGTTTAGGTTCCTTAGAGAAAACGGCATTGCCACAGTTTTGGATTCGTTTAGTTTCAATTTATTGTCAATGCACCATTTGGATATAATTTCAATGCTTTTATTAATATTGAAAATTACGTTATTATAATTTGTGTCAGATGACGTTAAAGTAGCATCATCCGCATAAAGGATGCAGTTGATTTCTTTAGGCAGCGACATCGTAAGTCATTGACATAAATTAGACACAGTAACGGACCCAGGATGGATCCTTGTGGAACACCGTGTTTAATATGCATTTTTCTAGATATAATACCGTCAAACGACACATGTTGATATCTATCCATAAGAAAAGAAGCTATTAGGCCGGAACTAGATTTACCAAAATTGTACACCGATAATTTGTGAACCAGGATATCGTGGGACACACAGTCAAACGCCTTAGATAAGTCAACAAAAGCCGCAACTGAGTGGCCTCCTTTTTCAAATCAATGCAGGGTATCGTTTACAAACGCAGCACTTGGTTGGAGGTACCTCTGTTTTTTCTAAAGCCAAACTGCTGTGCGTAAAGAAAAGAATGGTCCTCAAGGAAAGTAACCATCTGTTTGTAGAGTATTTTTTCTATTATTTTGCTAAAAACGGGTAAAATGGAGATTGGACGATAACTGCTAACGTCGTTGGCATCGTTCATTTTCTTGGGGATGGGAGTGACTCCTTCTTATAAATTGCATTTAGGCAAACTTTGATCTGTCGTAAATTTGGAAGGCCCTACTTGTTGTACAAATCGTTAATTAGAATAATCTTTTCTCTTAACTTATGCAGATCATTATTGAACCACTTTGCACTTTTACTATTTGTCTTATTGACACTCATAGAAGGAAAAGATTTCAGATAGATACTGCGAACTTTCTCAGTAAAACTTGTAAACATCGTGTCACAGTCATCATTCTCATTTAAAATTTGATCGTAATTGAGATTGCTCATCCGTTCAAAAAATCGATTCATTCCCTCAATATTAATTTGACGGTGGGATTTAGGTTGATGACGATCATTGTTAAATGTTGTCATAAAGTTCTCTAGAATAAGTTGTTGCCCTAAGTGGTCGGATAACCCTGTAGTTATAGTATCTACATTGTAGCAACTTAAAGAAAAATTGATAAATATATTGTCCAAGCAGTTTTTTCCTCTAGTCGCTGAAAAAACCGTTCGAGCAAATCCGTTTGCTTCTAAAAAATGACACAATTTTTTGGATTTTTTGTCTACTCCAAAGTGAACGTTAAAATCGCCCAAGAGAACAATATTAAAATTAATTAGCTTGGTGAGCATAAGTTCTAACGTAGAGTAAAAAATGTTAAAGTCACCTTGTGGCGGTCTGTAGACACAGATCACTGCTGTTTTGGATTTCACCTGTACGCAACAGATTTCCATGTGGTTTTCTGTTGATAAGTTGTTGATATACTTGAGAGGTTTCACTGGCACATTTGGTTGGTTGAGGATAAGGACTCCACCGTGGGTTGACGAGGATCGGCAGAAGTAGGAGGCCACTGTCATCCCATTCATTCGGAGCGACTGTAGCTGTTCCTCTTTCAACCAGTGCTCGCTTATATATAGAAGGTCTACTGGTTTGTCGCTGAAGAAAGCTTCTAATTGGATAATCTTGCTGGTTAACGATTGCGTGTTAATATGAAATATATAGAAATTTTTCTGGGCTTCAGGAGATGTTATTGAGTCAATGGCGGTTGAGGACCGATTTATACAGGTACCGGTTGGCCAAATTACAGGGTCCATTATCTTCTCCAGGCTTGTTAACTGCACTGTTACTTTAAACGAGGAGTAATAATTCGGGTACTTTGAGGCGAGTTTTTCGCAAGTTACTCGGGAAACGTCGGCTTCAGAAAATCTTGCAGCATCTCCACTGAAGTAGCGGGATCAAGTTTGTATACATGCAGATGCGCCTTGGGTACCACTGCTTTGATGCCACATGTCACCTCCTGTTTATTACTTCCCACTATCACAGGGTTATTCCTTTTTCTTTTGTTGGAAACGGATTTCCATTCCGTGGAATTGTCGGATGAAGGCTTTTTGCTATTGGGTTTGGCAACCTGAGCGTATGTTACGCTTTCGGTAGCATTTTTAGATTTAGGATTAGATGAAGTACTTGCAGGTCCTTTATCTACAACTGCGACATTTGATATGGCCTCCTGGGGTGTGGAGTTCTTCGTATTTTTATGAGCAATTTTTGTTTTTTATTGTTCTCACTAACCGCGGATCGTCTGGTAGCGAGTTCTTTTCGTGCTCCAGTAACGCTTTTAGGCGGCAGAAGAAGATTATTAGTCAGTTGCAGTTGTACCTTGAGTGATTGCACTAATTCATTTAAGTTATTAATTAAAATGTCTTTTTGTTTGATAATCTCGCTCAAATACGTGATTTTAATGTTATTAACATCAGTATTTGTGATTATTTCGTCAACATTCTTTCCATTATCGACAAGGTTGACTTCGTCACAGCTATTAGAATTACTTATCGGAGTAATATTTGCATAATTTTCGCAACAAATGACGTTACTACCGCCAATTTCGGTACAATTTTTTAATTTTAGCTTTGCGCAACTGTCATGGTAGTAGCACAGACACTTTGTAGACTGAACACCTATATCGTTCTTTCGCCTTTCCGCTATCGAATTTTGACTATCAAAGTTTTAGCTTGAATTTTCAAGTCCTTTCATAATCCTTGTTTGAACTTTATATTATAAATTAACTTCTTATCAAGGAGTTATAATAATTATAATAAATAACCCCTGTGTAAAAGGCGATCAATGGACACTAAAGGTGATAAGTCCAACCACCTTTAGTAATTACCTACACACTTTACTTTCCAATTACCACACACATGTTCACTATTATCCTAGATTATTAGTAGGAGAGCTGGAAGGATAAATATTGTTATAAGTACTTTTTCGAATTTAAAAAAATGTTTTTTTTTAAATTTTTTTCCGAATTTTCTTTACTACCTGTATTAATACACAATAAATGGTAAAACATGCACATACGAGCATACATGCGTATACATGCAGAATATTAGTGAAAAATATGCAAACAATTTTGATGTATATGCACACAACACATAAGCAAATTATATATGTTGTATAATTTCTAATAAAAAAGGCATTACGATAAACAATAGCAATAAGATGTTTCTCTAAGTTTTCTGCACGAAATGATTGCCTCCTGTCGCTAAGAATTAATTTATAAGTTCCAGATGAAGCCACCAAATATGTTATGGACTTATCAGGAAATCCCAGGTGGATATGTGGGACAGAATTAATCCTCAGGAATTGACAAGAGAAACTGAAAATGATTTGGAACCCGAAAAGATTACTTTTTAAAGAATTCAAAAATTAGATCCATATAGGTAAGAGCTTCCGTCACAATGGGCAGGGGAGGCAACTAATACGATTCCGTCTAAGGTATTCCCTCCATTTCTTCCAAATTCCTTGTTGCGATCCCATTTCCATAAGCTGGCAGCAGCAAAAAATTGCAAATTTATTATGATGGAGAGTAAGATTTTTCAAAATATCTGGGGGCTGCTCGAATTGTGCCCAAAATCGACAGGGAGCGGGGCACCCGGTCGATATGCAGTTTGGCTTTGTTTCTTAAATCTCAAAAGGAAATCTTTCAATCACTTGAGCCCTAATCGGTACCGTTTTACCGGATATCTAATTTTAAATTAGTTTACATTTAACGGTTTTAAAATGGTACCGCAACGTTATTACCTACTCCAAAAGCGATATTCCCGAACATAAATTCTCCAATTATATTGCAGATACTGTGCCGTTATTTTTTAATGCACGTCCACACTCGTCAGTTTAGGCGAAGGATAAAGTAAAGCGAGAAGGCCGAAGATTGTACTAATACAGTTTAATTCTTTTGAAATTACCTATTAAATAAAAGTTAAGAATCGTAAATCGCATGAACAATAGCAATAAAAATTTCGAGCTAATTTCAATGTCGGTCACACTCAAACTTCTCGCATTTCATTACGTTTTTAGAAAAAGCAATTAGAGAAGTAGCTACAAAAATAAGAAGGTAATAAAAATAAAAGACAAAATGCGTCATTAGATGAAAATAGCTCTGTATAAAACTGAAGAGCAATTAATGTGCCTTTTATATAAGTGTAGATAATTGATTTAACGTGCTCCAAGACGTCTCGGTGATTCTCACATAACAAAAACTAAAGAAATTCAATTGGCAATTAGGTGTTATGTAGGTATACAGGAAATTAATAATTCGGTAATTATATAGAAGGCCTTTTAGCAGATTAATTTGGAAAAAAAAAGAATGTTCTGGTGGCTTAAAAAACTCGCCGACCCAGCTGAAGTGTCGCATTTCGCTTTATGCGGCATCGTAGAAATTAAATTTTTCCTTATTACTGTAAGTTCGCAAATTATAAGTGAAAATATCGGGAAATCTTTGTTGAGCTTATTTAAAGCTGTAGAGAAAGGTCACGAAAATTTATGACATTCTTTTGGCGAATGATATTTTTAGACCTCACTAGAAGAACAGAATATTATTGACTCAAATACTTTCAGTGGTAAAATTCATTGTATGCAAGAAGAGAATTTTAACACTAATTTAGTAATTGACTTCTGATACATAAATAAACAAGTATAAATTGCGCACAACTCTTGTGCAGATAAAGCGCCTCAAAACGGGTCTTCCCTTCTGAACGAAACGATTTCGGCTAGCGTACCCTTTTCAACGAATAGTAAACCTGCGTTTTTGTTACGTGTTCAGCTTTAAACAGAACGGAACGAAATGTTTAGGTCCCAAGAGGTCGTGGCCACCGCGCTCGCTTTCCGCAATACGTTCTTGTTATCGCTGGTTATCGTCAGACATACTTTCATTTACGTTCGCTATCAAGCGGTGCATTACTAAATTTTCCCATTTTCCAAGTTTGGCAGTTGCACAATCTATTTTTGGCGTGATTTTAATTTATTCTTTAAGAAGAATTTTTCCTTAACATTTTAAGAAATGAAAGTTGATCTATTTTTTAACATGTGCACATAATAAATAATGTAACTAATTATCTTTTTCTCTATTACAGTATTTATCTATTTCACAAATCTAATTAAAGTTTAGATCAAGATTTTGGGCCCCCCACAAAAAGCAGTAAAGGCTTGAAGGCTTAAAGGCTTGAAGGATTAAAAGCTTGATAAAGGTTTGTGGGTCTAAAGGCTGAAGGCTTGAGGGCTGGTGGGATTGAGTGCTTGAGGCTTACAGGCTTGAAGGCCTGAACGTATGAAGGCGCCAAGGCAAGAAGATCTGAGGACCTGAAGGCGTGAAGGCAGAAGGCTTGAGGGCTTGAAGGCTTAAAGGCTGGACAGCGTAAAGGCTTGAAGGATTGAAGGCTTGATTCACGGCCTGACAGCGTAAGAGCTTGAGGACTTGAGGGCTTAGGGCTTTAGGGTATGAAGGCTTGAAGACTGAATCTATCCTTGAGGGCTTGAGGTCGGAGGTTTGAAGGACGATGTAAAGCCTTGAGAGTTTGTGGGGTTTATGGGTTGAGGCGCCGTAAGAGATTAGTAATCGGTGATAAAGAACAAAGGCGGATGGGATGTAATCTTTCCGGAAAATGTGATGTGTTTTGTTCTAGAATGTTCAAGATTATTCGGCAGCGAGAATACTCGAGTTATCATATAAGCAAATCGAGTTGCGTTTCAGGAAAGTTCCAATTTCAACACCGAAGTAATAATTAGTTCCCTCTGTTATAAACATGTGTTAATGTGAGTGATAAATAATATTTGGGTGTTATAAATCAATTCATTTCAACATTGTAATAAATGTATTGTTAATTAATTGTAAATAAATAAATCACGTAATTAAATTTACGTTACAATATGTTTTAAGTATATTTTTAAAAACCTGCTTGCCAAAGGTTCCCATTATTTAGGCTTTAGCGCGGCGCGGCCAGGGGCGAAAATTTTAGTGCTTCCTTACACGTAACTTTTGCCTTGAGCCGGCCCTGGAACAATCTCAAGAGAGGAACGAGTGTATAATTGTATCGTAAAATCTTTTTTCTGACAGTTCGGTGTTCCCCGCAATAGTTATTTACATAAAAGTCAGGAAAAGGACACATTACTGGCGAGGAAATATTGAAGTACGCCGAGTACCTTAATTTCCGAGTCAGGTAATGTCATTTTACTGACGAGTTGATACTTGATACTTTGACATATGCCTGGCGTCGCCGCCTCTCCCAGGATTTAGTCAACTGTCGTGGGGATGCGTCCCTGGTAGGCACTATCAGGGGCGTTTCACCACTACTTTGTTGCCATCGCGCTGGGCCGCGACATATGCCAAACAATGTGGTGGATTTTTTGTGGATGGGTGGGGGGGTAGCTAACTGGATGTTATGCGATCCGAACGGGTACGGCCACAGCTTCGCCACTGGAAAAACTACCTTAGCTAACTGGATGTTATGCGATCCGAACGGGTACGGCCACAGCTTCGCCACTGGAAAAACTACCTTAGAGGGAACTCTGCTTTTTAGTGATAGCTTCTTCTCCGGGCGATCATTAGTTTCCGATGTTCCTATCCTCCGTATTTTAATATAACATTTCAATTTTACATAGAACTTTTGATTAATGTCAATCTGTCAGTGATGCCATGAGTCATTATAGACAGTTAGCAATGTCACAAATGCGGTTGGTAAAGTGAGAAGCGGCAGGAAACGGGTCCGTTAACTTGGCCCCCCCACTGAGAGATTTCGTAGTCGTATTATTTTGAAATGAATGCGCTCGTTATGCGCTCATATGCGCCACCGATAATAACTCTTGCGCCATTATCGTTTTTTAGAAAT